>NC_081835.1:6577500-6847500 GCF_030867095.1 Alligator mississippiensis | reverse complement strand
ATTAAAAGAAAGTTATAAAATGTTTTACAATGCGGCATAAATATTGTTTATCATATCCGTGGCATTGCAAACCACGAAATAATTGCTACATTTGGAGAAACAGGCATGCAAACTTCATTAGACAAATCTTGAAATTAACGCTTCTCATTCAAAGACGTTATCCAGCGGCAAAAGGTAACTTGCGGTTTTCTCGTTGATGCTATCTGATTAAGCTGCGCCTTAATAGCGGCAAGTACATTAATGCGCAATGCTTAATAATGGGACCAATAATATCACAGTGATGTCATGGCAAGCTCTGCTGTTCTCTGCTGAACAATATTGCGTGACAAATAAAAAACGTTGCGTGGTTGTCAAATCTCCATGCCAGCGATGCATTGTGAAATGGCATTATGACTGCATAGCTGGCTGTCAGGGCTTCTGTTGCAAGCACTGGGAAATTGGCATTATTCTGCTGAGTTCAGTTGGAGTTCTGCTAATTTACACCAGCTCGGGATCTTGCCAAATGACTTGAAAACCCCTTTTCTGTTTTGCGGGTTAAGCCAAAATTCTATTTTGGGATGAGGTGCAGAATGAGACATTTGGGAAGCCTGGCTTCTTCTAGGGGAATTTAGTTAAAGATTGTAAAATCAGACTTATAATGAGAAATGAGCCTCAACCCTAACTATAGAGCAGCTGCCTCTGTTCCACAGCGAACCTTGTCTAATTGCTAAATAAAGCTTCAAAAAGCTGTGAGAAATGCCTGGGGGTAGCCAGTTCAGTTCTCAGCATCCAATGCGGGGCCCTGATTATTAGCATGGCGTTAGGCCTGTGTCCTGCCCTAATTTCACATGAGGGCTGCTGTTTTTCACAGTACTGTCAGGCTGTCTCTCATTTGGGTTTGTGGGCAATGTTGCATTCAAGAGATGTGTATTTTACTCTGACCTGGGGAGAGCTCTTTCTGGTGCCTCGGGGGACTGTGTGCCAGGACCCTGTGCCTACTCTTAAGGATGCTCTTTCTCCTGTTCCCACTGGTCTGCATCATGGAGGGCTCCTTGCAGAGGATCAGTATTTGATATGATGCAGCCCTTTGAGGACTCAGAAGCCAGCACCATACTTTGAATTGCATGAGGTCATTTAGGGGGAACAGCACTGGCTTCATTAAGTATGACCCTCTCCCACTGCATCGTGTGCCAGCTGCTTTAGGAATTTGTCATCTAACCTCAGGTAGGAAGAGTTGCAGCCATGCATTTTAGACAGGAGGGATGTGGCAATAGCTGTGGCCAGAGGATGCTGCAAATCCTCACAGAATTTTAATTGAAAAAAAAAAAAGTTACAGCAAATGCACAGTGGCTGATTGGTATACCTTAGGGGTACATTTTCAAAGCAATGGGAGGTGATTTAGCTGCATGGCTCCCATTGTTGTTAATGAGAGAGGCACAGCTAAATCATGAAGCATTGAAAACGTGAATTCCTTAATGTTTCAGCTGACTTTAATTTTTATTTTTCAACTAGCAAAATTAATTAGGCTGTGTGTTGCTAAAGTATGACTATAACTAAGTATTACTTATGGGGTAATTTTAAAAATCAAAGCCATTCATGAATTATTAGGAACAGGCAAGCATCAAGCAACGGGAAATGATGTATAAATTAAAGTGTCCTTTTAACTCTTGTAAAAAAAAAAGTCTTTCTAGATTTCTGTCCTATCTCCTCTCTCCAATTTAGAGATAAACTACCCTAATGAATGAGAGTGTGCATGCAATTTTGCCCCAGATTTGCTATATAGTTGAGAAACCAATATAGTTTAATTGGCGCAGCTCCTAGGGTGGATACACTTATACCAGTAAAAAGTGCTTTTATACCTTATTTATTTCAGTACATTTACCAAAACAAGCTATTTCAGCATGAACTCTTTTACATGGGTATAACTGCATCAGTGCAAATGGTTTCACTGATTTAGCTCTATTGGTTTATAGAGTTAAATCAGCCCAAAAGCAGAGTCTACGCCAGCCCTACGAGAGCTGTCTACAAGTGCTGTACTGATTTCCTTATCTCCAACTTCCTGCTGGACCCGCTCCAATTTGGCTTCCCTCCTCTCCACTCAGCAAGGCTGCTGTCAACTGATCTCAATCGAATCTCACATCATTTAGTTTAACCTCGTCATCTTCCACCTTTCTTCTGTAAGTTCCTTCCTCATTTGTATCCTATCCTTCTTTGCTCTCCACGATCATGTCCTTCCATTTCTCCTGTCTTGCGTTTACCATCTCCGTTGAAGATTCTCCCTCTTCCCTATTCCCCTCTTTTTGAGGGCTTGCTTATTAGCCATGCCATCCTCTTCTCTTCAGCCTGTTTTTGGGCGGTCTCCTCCTTTTCACACAGGTTTAACTCTCAGCATATACCTTTCCACCGTGGCTGTTACCCATGCTCGGATCCTGGAGTGCACGCTGAAGGGTGTCTCGATAACCTTGCAGCGTTAATGGTGAAGTAGCATCCAAACTCACAGTGGGCATATCCCCACAAGGTATGCCGCTGCTACTTGTCCCTGGGGAATGCCCATGCCACGTGTGCTATGGCATGTGGCATGTTACCCCGGGTTGGACAGGGGAGGCTGGCCCCAGCAACCGTGCTGGCCCCGGAAGCCTTACCTGGGGCCCTGGGGGCCTCTGAGAGCTGCACCCATGGCACTCCTGCAGCAGAGAGCCTGACCAGCAACCAGAGCATGGCAACTAAATGACAGATGCTATTCAATGTTAGAAAAGTGTAAAGTAATGCATCTGGGCAACAATAACCCAAACTTTACCGACACTATGATGGGCTCTACATCAGCTATTACCGCATAGGAAGGAGACTGGGAGTCACTGTGGACAATTTGCTCAGTAGCCATCAAAAAGGCAAACAAAATGTTAGGCATGAATGATGCATGACCCTGGAGGCTGGGGGCAGGTGGCCACGGTGGTGCCGGTGGCAGGGGGTGGGGGGGAAGGAGCACCAAGTTGGGGTTGGCAGCCACCCGGCAGCATTGGCGGCCAGCAGCAATCAGCCACTGCCCACAGACACCGTCAGTGGTGGTGGGGAGGGGGCGAGCAGCATCTGCCTGCCGTCCAATTGCAGGGGATGCATTGCCAATCTCAGGGGGGTGCACATGCACCTGCGTGCACCCTCTGTGTGTCGCCAATGACGTTAGGGATTATTAAGAAGAGAATTATAAACAAAACAAATCGATGGTGAGTCCACACCTTGAATATTACGTCCAGGTCCCCACACCTCAACAAGGATATAGAAGAACTAGAGAAGGTACAGAGAAGGGCACCAAGGAGGAATAGTGCTATGGAGGGGCTTTCATCAGAGGAGAGATTAAGGAAGTGAGGCCTAGTTAATTTAGAAAACCGGTGTTTGAGGGGGACGTGATAAGGGTTTACAAAATACAAAATGGTAAAGAGAAAGTAAATAAGGATTTATTATTTACTCTCTCACAATACAAGAACTAGGGGTCACAGAATGAAACTAGTAGGTGATAAGTTTAAAACTAATGAAAGGAAGTTCTTTTTCACACAGCTTGCCATTAAAGTGTGGAACTCCTTGCCACCAGATATTGTGAAGGCTGACCGTTTAGCCAGAATCAACAAGGGATTGGACAAATTCTGGAAGGAAAAGGGCCTCAGTAACTACTGAGCTTGGGAGTTAGGGATACAGCCTCTGAATCAGAACTTCCTAGACCTCGAATGCTGGAGGCTGCAAGTGCAAGAGGAACGGTGGGAAAAAACCCTGGTCAGACCTAGTTCACTCTCTTTCAGCATCCACTCTTTACCACTGTGTGACACAGGATGCTGGGCAAGATGGACCTATGATCTAATCCATTAAATGGCAATCCTTATGTAGCTCTAAGATGAAACTGAAGTCACTGGCAAAATCTCACTGACTGCAGCAGAGCCAAGATTTGATCCCTATTTTTATGCTGTTGGATAACAGTTCCTTTCAGCTGAAACTCCATACTTAAACTTCTCTCTCCATGGGTGGTTATAAAGAGCCTCATTTTTCCTTATGATTCATATTACTATAATTCTATTTATTCTCATGTAACCTATTATAAACCTTGTTTTAACCCTCTGCGGTACACTCATCTGGAGAAGGAGAGTTTTACATCTATGGTACGTTATTTATTACTGCATTAAACTTTCATTTGCCAATCTGGCTGCTGCCTATGCAAGATGCTGTCATCCTTATACAGTTGAGTCCCACTTAGCATTGACTGAAAAGTTTAAAGAGTATGCCTGGGAGTTTTCACTTTTGGCATGTGTAGACATTCACTCTCCTAAGAGAAACTCTCCTGGGAGTGATGTAACCCTGATTGTTCCCAAGTTATTTTTCTCTCGGAGTGGCCATTTTTACCCTGGGAGAAAAAAGCCTGAATATCTGTACATTTGTGATTTCTCTTGGGAGAACAGCAACTCTCCCAGAAGAAACAAAATGTCTGTACAAGATTCTCGTGTATAAAACAAGGTCAGAAGAGTTTCAGTAGCAAAGCCTTGGTGTGGGCGGGGGGGGGGGGGCTAAACTTGAGAGTGGAAGGCTACAGAGCCTCATAGAGTTTTAGCTGTAAAAAAGTTATGGGAAATGGACAGCAGCTGGTTGGTGTGCCACCTTAGGGGGCATATTTTCAAAGCAATATGAGGTGAGTTAGCTGCGTGGCTCCTGTTTTTACTAATGGGAGTCACACGTAGCTATGTGCTTATGTGATTTGCTGAATCAGAACCTAAAAGCAAGGAGCAGAAGTCTGGGTTGGAGAACAGCCAGGGTGGTCTGCTTTTGTCCCTGCAATTGCAGCTACTCTTGGAAAACTGCATGCTGCATGTGCCATATTATTAGCAGGCATCTATCCTTTTCTCCTGTGGGATGATGAAGCAGGCATGTGCATGCCTTTCTGTGGGTGATCTTGGCATGCATTCATGTTGCAATGGTACCTACACATTGCTCGTAACCATGGTCCAATACCACGCGTGTGCCCTTCATGTAAAATCACAAGCTTCTTTCCTCGCCAAGGGGCAGCATTCAAAAATCCTGGATGCTTTAACTCCCTTGCCTCTTCCACCATTAGCTAGATTCGCTGCCTTTGTCCTTTTCTTTTTATTTCTAGCTTTTGCTCTTCCATCCCTGTGGGGAGGGTGATGTGCAGTATTAATACACAGCTATTGACAGTAATCCGCTTTTTCCACTGATACCCTCCAATACTACAGAAAAGAAGCACTCCATAGCTGGCTGTTATTTCACTATGCAACCACAATGTTGCACTCAAAAATGGCTTTTTGCTCCTTCCGCATTACCACGTGCAAAAAAAAAAAATAAAAATCAGCTTCTCTGAAAGGCTCCAGAAGAAACCTGGGAATATGAAATTACCTTAAAATGGGAGAGACGAATTTGGCAGGGAAGATTTCACGCTTCCTTTCTTCTGTGCAGCTCTACTGGTAATACAGATGAGGCATGCGTTTGCTTTCAGCCTTCATGGATGGCACCACGCTCACTTCCTTTCCCTCCCCCTGCTCTGGTGCTCTAAGCAAGGGCATGCGAGTCACATATCAAAGGCCAACACAAGTTTTACTTCTACCTAATAATGCACTTCCAGCTTGTTCAGCGCCTGCCTGTTCAGACTGTCAGATTCCAGCTAGAAGTGTTTGTAAACAGAGCTGAAGAAACTCTCCCAACTTTGCCTCAAGTACTGCAGCATGGATATTATAGTCATGAAATGAATGTCCCTGGGAAGAAAACAGATATACTCAGTAACCTACCCTATGGCACTGAGCTTTGTATTACAAAGAGCAGGAGAGAATGTGAGTAATCAACAATTCCATGTGCACATAACGCTGCACTTTTTCCTTCTCTTTATCGTTGTCTAATTAAATTTCAGTCAGCCTGAACAAAAAAGATTCATGCTAGTTGTAGGCAGTAAATAAGGATGTGGTGGAAAAGGAGTATGTACAACTTCTAGCCAAAGGTTGAGGAGAAAGAATGCTAACTTCACACAAGCAGCTGAATTGTCAGACGTTTCTTGCAGGGGGGTTGGTAGCAAACATTTCTATTTTAATAACTGCACTTCAACAGTAGCGGACCCTGGTAATGGCAACTTCAAGAAGATGGTGTTTCTAAACGTAGAGCAATAACTCAACGAGATCAAGCCAGTTGTGGTTTCTATACTAATTAATGTTTCTCAAAATGTTCGCCTGATGTGTGACACTGATGGATGTTGCCAGGTTACATGATATCACTTTCCAAAACAGTGTGTGATGGTTAAGAATGATAAAAAAATAAAATTTAAAAAAATCTCTCCTTTTAGTCTGAGTCAAGGAAAGGGCCCAGGAAACATATTGGCAGCTAGGAGGGTAGCCATCCTTTAGATACAGAGAGTCCTTGGCAGGGATAGGTAGTGTGGGCACAGAAGAGCAGCACTTGAATTCTCAGTCCTGACCCTCTGAAGGGGCCAACACTTGATACTTAACCCTGGTTTAGTGATGGGATTGACATGCAACTACAACTACACTAGTATTGCCATTGCCTTGTAAAGTATAGATCAGTATTTTGAACCACAGTTTGAGTATTTTTAATAACTTTTAAAAAAAATACAGAATGGGAAACTGGCATTATTAAACTGCAATTCTGTATTCTGTTTCTAAGAATTTATAGCTTCTGGTTTGAGCAATACATGGAATGGGCTAAATCCTGTTCTGCATCACAAAGATATAGTACCAGAGCTCATTTTGCACCCGAGTGCTTCCTTGGATCCAGATTTCTGTGCAAAATTAAGAAGTGGGCCTGTGTGATCCCAGTCAATCCCAATCCTGAATATGATTTCCCAGCAAGCGTGCACAAACAAGACATTCAAACTGAAGGGCGGAGACAGGTGCTAAATGCTGTTGAACTAGCAACTTCTGCCCTGAGCGATCCAACTCTGTACTGGCAGTCTGGCTCACTATGCTATGGCTCTTCTTCATGCCAAAAATGACCATGTAGTATTATAAAAGACCATATTGCAGCCTAAGATCCCTACTCAACTGGACTATAATCACGGTAGAGTCTGTTCTTGTCTCGATATACCCATTTCTTTTAGCTGTTTATGGCACTAGTTTGTAAGGATTACTTTGGCAGCCATTTTTCCTCCTAAAGTCCAAGACATGGGGAAAGGATTTCAGTTCACAGCAGCTTCGGTTTCCTTGTGGGTTTTGGTTACTTTGTTGATTTTTTTTCCTACTTTGTTTAGAAACTGAATATTGGCCAAACCACACACAAAAGTTCAGGTGACTATTGACTTGAAGCCTCTACCAGCAGCCGAATCCCATGAATAATTGCCTGACAACCTCTTGTTTACTTGCAGGAGGAACTTTGCAAAGGGTGTTTATGAATAGCTGCTATGCAAACTAGTAAAAACAAGTCATCTGAGAAAGAGAAGGAACATTGACTGCTTTGACAACTGCCTTACCATTGCTAAGGAAACTGCTCCCTTGGTAACCATGGTCAGTACATCTGTCTCATTTTATCTCCAACTCTTGCATAGATACCATCATGGGAAGACTGTAATAAAGAAGAAAACATAAACATTTCAAAATAGGAAAAAGTAATAAAAAATGCAAAGTCTTTCTTCATTTGCCTACTGGAAACTTTAAGGAGACTTTGCTTTGAGGTTAGGTTAGCAGGGCTTTGCCTGTTGTGTTTGAGATGCATCCCTGAAAAATCAACTGCTAATCAAAACCAAAAATGTTGGTGTTTTCTTCTGCTTCTAGTTCTTTAAAATGTTGTAAATGTATTTTCTGTTAATGCTCCTAATTTCATCTAACACAGTGGGATTGGAAAAGGGGGCAAGTAGAAGAAACGGAAAATTAAGTACCTAAGAATGACACCGTCAAACTAAGAATAATACTTGACTACGATGAGTATTAGGACTCAGGTATTTGGGGGTAAGAGTTGATTTGTTAGTGGGAAGAAGCAGCAGTTGTGGGTGTGACTTATGTCGACTTTCAGTGCTGGGGGGTGACGGTTGGTCAATGCAAAGCAAACAAAATCGGCATCGTTAGCTTGTGTGATGAAGCCTCCAACAAATATTTCTAATCCACGATGCTAAATTTTCCCTTTCGTTGTGTGCTACATGATAATCTTACAGGATTAAGACAGTTAGGGGTAACTGGTAAGACTATTTGCTACTACTTTAACCACTCTATCAAACTGAACTGGCCTGTTCTGTAGTTGCTGCATTAAACCTTGAGAAACCACTGGAGAGAGCCTTGTCTGGCATATGGCAAAGGGAGCTGGGGAGTCAACTTTGCTCTCTCTCTGTGGTGGCATGACAATGCCAAAAGCAAGAGGGATGGCCTCTTTGCATTATGTTGGCAATGAGTCTCCACTGACTAGCCCTGTAGGGCTGAGACTACCACAGCTGCAGCCCAGTTTGCAAGAGCCCTTGTCTAGGACCTTGCTATGTAATCACCCTTGCTGGCTCCAAGGATGCCCAAATGACGACTAGGTGATAAGCTGGTTGGGTGATGGCTCACGAAGCAGCAGGCTGCCTAAACGTCCCAATGATGATAAAAATGCCATTATGCATGAATGCCTTTGCTGATGTAGGAGGGTACTAATGTGTACAGTTCGGGGAAACCTTTTCAAACAACAACCAAGAAATCAAACACCTAGCTCTTCTTCCTGAAGGAAAACAAATCATGACGTCTCCTGAAAGCAAGTCCTCTAGTTACCCCCTCGCTTCTTCTTTGACCTCCCTGGGGGTATTAGGCTGCATCACATCCCCATGTAGTGTGACACAACATAACGCAAGACAGCCAAATTGGTATTTGTAGCACCCCCCACTTCCTCCGCAGACGCTGCTCTTCATTTGAGCAAGGTGATCCCAACTTTAAACATCGAAAGAGAAAAATATCAATATTAAACGTGAACTGGACCCAATTCTCATGAAGGACATGCTTATTCAAGGTACACATCAGTGCATTTAGGAAGCCTGTCCTAGCCTAAAGAGGTGTTAACCACCACGGCAGTGTGCCAAGTTCTGCTGTCAGTCCCATGTCTGCCTTGACTGAGAGAGGAGAAGTGCATGAGCCCAATGGAGAGAGCAGCCTGCTTAATGAACTTCCAAGGAGCAGCTACAAAAATACAAAACAAGTTTTAAAGTGACTTTAAGATCATGTTTAATTTGAACAACTTTGCCCTTGAGACCCATGGAAAGCACATCAGCTGGCTCTGACTAACGTGTTTTCCGCAGCACTCTAGAATAAAGAAATGAAGTACAGTATGTACTCATCTGGTGAGACATTTAGATTGGCTACTGATACGCTGCAAATGTTTATAAAGAAAACAAAATGTGGATGCTGGCCATTTTAATTAAAACTTGCAGAATCAGTTCACCCTGAGTCACATGATCTCTGAACTATAGTCTATCGTCTTCAGAGACATCTGCTTGCACAACAGTAAGAAGGAACTGTAAATCTTGCAAACAAACTGTTCTCTCGCTTGACTGGCCTGGTAAGCGAGGCTGCTGATATAGACATTGCCAGGTACCTGCTCTTTATCTAAAGGTGAAGGTTAATATTCCTCGGCCCAGACACCTAGGTTTGATTTTATCATATCAAAGCTAAGACTCGGCTACTCAGCTGAAGAAAGCAGACAGAGTGAAAACTTGAAACCATGCTAATCCTTTGCAGTGTTTTCTCTTCTGTCATGCTGCACCGAGTAAAATCCTTAGCTTGTTTGCGAGAGGTAATACAGCTCCAAAATTGATCCGTGAGTGCACAGATGATCGCTCACTTCTCCCTGCCTTACGCTTTGTCTGCTCCTTTAAAATAAGGGAAAAGGAGTTGTTTCCGCCCTGGCTGCCACTTGCTGTACCTCCAAAACAATATCTATTTGCTTTGCAAACGAGGATCTCCTAGTTTGCTGATATATAATCTTTCCATTGCTGAGCGATGATCCTGATTAAGACAAGCCTAAAAAAATTCCCCCATAATGGCGGTGAATTTGTTGATTGGATAATTCAGGAACTGACAGCACTGACATAATTTCAGATTCTCCCTGGAGAATCTATTTAACTCAAATCCTGTTACCCCAGGGGTTGATTTGGCTCACGGTGGGAGGGCGCTGTCCAAGCCTTCCCACGCACGTCTTGCCAGCGCTTTGAACTGCCAGCCTGCAAAACCACAGCCTGACACCATTTGGCAACTGGGTCAAGCGGTTGCAAATAACTTTAGGATAAAAACGAATGTCAATTAAGGCGCATGGCCCAGTTTGTCCCCTGCGATGCATCACAGAGCCACAGATGGGGTTCCTACACTGACCTCTTCGCTGTGAGACTCAGTGGGGGCCTGTTACCTGCTGTTGTAAATTAGGACAATCATCGGACCCTGCAGAAAACGGGCTCCAGATCCGGGTGCCTTTGTGCACTCCTTTCTGAGTGGTCAGCAGTCAAAGCACAGGGATGAACCATTGTTTAGGCTACTAAATACGGCAGGCTCGTTTTTCCAAGACCTTCCCCTTGCCTAGCCAATACATCTGTGCAAAGAGGGGATCAAAAGGTAGCCAAGCACGGGGTGTGCAACACTGTAGATTCTCTATATAAAGAGACAAGAAGACACAGTCCCTTCTGTGCTACCAGATCTCTCAGGCTGTCCCCCAAACAAATCCTTTCTTTAATTATTATTTTTTTCCTCTCTCTTTTCTGCACCCCCTCTTTTCCTCTCTGTCAGAATATCTTCTATATATAGCAAGGGCTAATACTGATGTTTGGTCCGAAGCCAAAGATGCAACATCGACTCCTCCTGTTGGCCTGGCCAGCCTCAGGCTCCACCCTTTCTGCAAATGTGTGCCAAATGCTTTTGTATCACTTCTGTGACTGTAATATTTTGTAGAGGTCAGAACTGCTTTCTAAACTCATATGTGAACTGAAGCAACTGCTGTGAATCTGAAATAACTCTTTTTTTTTTTTTTTGCTTTCAAAAGCCACTGGCAGGTCAACTAACAAGAGAAGAATGACTGGCAACAGGCTAGAAACTACAATGGGCTGGCGTGTTTACAGCTCCATCAACAGCTCGGTGTTAATGAACTGAGTCTTAAAATTACCTCTCTATTGATGATGGCTTGAATGTAGCACATGTATTTAAAGGTTAGTGATTGCCTCTGGCGGCGTTCTGAATTTGGGGAGAGTTTATTTTTCGCTTGCAGATTTAACTCTTTTTTTGAAAGGAGGCAGTCAAAGTCCTATAAACCACAATCCCCCCCAACTGCACTACTCTCGTTTTGCTACCTTCACGACTGGCAAGGATCTCAGCGTTACAACTCAAATGCCCTGGGGTACGTGACTTTGCTCTGTCCATAGCGCGTCTAGATGAGAAAGAGAATGAGCAAACTTATATTTCAGTTTTGACTGGAAACTTAACATTTGTGCAGGTTTGTCTTATTTTTCGCTAAAAAAACACCACCCGCCAGGAAACAAAAAAACCCAGGAAAGCAAGGTTGCCTGTTAATGCAACAAGACGAGGATGGGAAATACGTACGAGTAAACCAGGTGAGCGCACTGCAAGGGTTTGCTGTAATGAAGGGGAATGTTTTTACAGAGGGTGATATTTCTGCTCGTGATTTTTCTCTTCTCTTTGTTTTATGTAGGTGGTGTCGATGATGCTTTGGCTGAATGAAATGGGAACAGACTGGAGAAGAGTCTCTGGAGGATATCGGGCTAGGACTTCCTGTTTACCAGTGAGATAGGCCAGAAGCTTTTCCAGACTGGCTTCATTTTCTTCATCAAGGCACAAGCTACAGTTTCTTGGGGACTCTTAGAGCAGTATTGCTGCATGCATTTTAATCTGTGATGTAGGCAGCTCATGCAAAGATCTGGTTTCTTCAAAGTCCGTGGCACCTAACCGCACACCACTCTCAGTGATGTCCTGTAGATACATTTTTTATGATGTTTAGGGGCAGCTTTCTCGGGTAGGGGAGCTTTCACTGCTCCAGGAATAGTCTAGTTATACAACACAGTTACTTATCAGACTAGTTCAGGGGTGGGCAATTATTTTGGGCAGAGAGCCACTTACTGAGTTTTGGCAAGCCATCGAGGGGTGCATGACAGGCAGCCAGGGGCAGATAAATATTAATTTTCTAAATTTTTTAGGGGCCCCGCGGGCCGCATCCGGCCCCTGGGCCGCATTTTGCCCACCCTTGCCCCAATTTAAAAGGCTGTTGAAACCTACAGCTCTTATGAGCTTTGGGGATCTGCTTTTGGTAACCAGCTGTTGAATACTTCCCCTAAAAATTTAGATCAGTAAATCCACGTTTTTGCTGGTTACAACACCCATCCTGTTCAGAATAAGGAAAACCAGATTAATTATTTTTAGCACAATGCCCTGGTTATATAGTGAAAATTGTAGTATATTTTAAAACAATAGATACCGTTTGTAAAATAATAAATTTATGAGCAAGAAAAGGTGGCCCTTTATTTGTGAAACAAAGGCTTTTAAACAATTTGGCGAAGCACAAAAAGTGTACCCTGTTGAAGACAGACTGTGGAAACGTTAACATCCTTTTGAGGTAAATCAAGTAATGGACTGTTGGCCTATTTTTCAAACCACTTCTCCTCAGTAACTTGACATTTGATAGGATTATCTATTACAGTTGGATTTTGGTTGACTCTCTGGTATGCCTGAGAAGATTGTCATCTTGTGATTTAAAGATAATAGAGCCAAGCATGTGAAACTGCACACAAAGAATAAACCTTTGACTCATAACTGAGGGGTTTTTTTTTTTCTTTTTGAAGAGGAAGAATTTGTCTTCAGCTTGTTTTGATACACTCACTGGTAATGAAATTATCCAATGATAACTTTCTATTCTAGATGTTGCCTTATTATTTTTTTTAAAGGCTATTATTGCATTCCACATAGAACAGCACCAACATAGCATGGTATGCTAATGATATAAAAATCTGAGAAGAGTGAGGTTGATTAAAGACTTGTGACAATAGCTAATGTAAGCTTTTACTAAGAATGTCAAATCCATTTGTTTTGGATTTAAAAGAGAGTTTCAGGATCAGTATGAAAAGGAAAAAGTTTGCAACAATTCCAAGGGAAAACCAGATTAGTAGCAAAGGCAATGGTGCATAGAAGTGAAACAAAGTGTGTGTGTGTGTGTATGTGTGTACGTGTGTGTGTGTGTAAGAGCGAGAGTGACAGAGAACAATACAAACAGCAGCAAAAAAACTCAATCATTTCAGGCTTCCAAAACGTGCAACATGTATTTTTACTACAAAGCCCCACAATTGGCAATTAAAAAAAAAAAATGGAGTGAGGTAGAGTGGGTTTTTTTTCATTATGCATGGTTTTATTTCTTTGGACTTCAAAATTACCAAGATGCATTTTAAACTTCGCTACAATGTACAGGGCTGTTTTCATTTCTATTTTAGCAAGGCTAAATACTAAGAATCGTCTCTGCTTTGCATTCTAATTGCATGTAACTGATTTGCACAGCAGAACAAAAACCTAATTTTCAGATTATGAATCATGCAAGAAGAAATAACAATTGTTCCACTAGAAAAAATAATTTTTCCACTTTTTTTTCCCCCTTGCTCAATTTATGTGAACTGTTTTCCAGTTTGCAGGTTGCTTGCTTTCACAGACCACCATCTATTACTCTTCAGGGACGAGAATAAGGCAGACAGAAACACGAAACATGCAACTGTTTTGACTGCATTCTTTGGCTTGCAACATAACACTTGCCTTTTATTATTTTATCTTCAACAATCAAGGGGTGACTAAATGGTTGCAGGTGGTGATGAAAATAAAAGCCATCCATCATTATTTATTAGGCATGAAAAAGATACACAATAATGTAATTTAATCTCAGAGCAGACAATTATTTCCACATATTGATAATACAATGTGAAAACTGTCATGAATCCTAATGTGATGTTCGCCTTTATTGGTGAACCACTAGTAGCAATACAAATAATGAAATTGTATCAAAAGGGAAAAAAAAAGTCATTATTTGCATATCCCAGTACTGTTGTCGAGAACCACATCATTACTAACTTTGGGAATTGCAATAATCACAGTTTGCATTACTTTATCCCCAGTGCGTGAAAATGCGAAAAAGCTGACATTTCGCTACATAAATACGTTATTGGTTGCTGTGTCATTAAAATCATGCCTTTTTTGGTGGCACAGGTGGAGTTTTGGGAGCTAAATCCCAAGTGGCCCTCGCCACAAGCCCCAGAGATCATGGGATTGCCCCAGTTCATTAGGCATCTTCACCATGAGCTGCCAAGTATCTATGCTAGGGCTTCTGCATCTTCCCAAATGTGTTTGCAGAACACTTAGGTGCACATAGTTCTCCTGTGCAACATGAAGTTTTGTTTCTACCTGGGAAAAATTTTACAATCTTTGACTTCTCCTTTGCCTGATGAAGGGTGTTTGGGCCCAAAAGCTTGCAAATATATATATATATTTTTTGCAACTATCTAATTGGTCCAATAAAAGATATCACCTCTACCCCAAGGGTTTTGTCTGCCTATGCCTCTAGACCAAGACGGCTACATCAAATATCCCTGAAACATGGAAGATGGTGTAATTAGCCGCTTTGAAATGAAACCTTCACAACATAAGAACAAAGAAGCAAAATCCAGCATCCTGCCTGCCATTGGTCACCTTGAGGTGAACAACTGGCTTCAGCCTGTGTTTGAGCCTAATTTGCATACTCACAGAGCAGCTTTTTTACAAATGAACTTTACCACCCAGGAGCACCATATCACCTTTTAATTCTCTTGTGCAACATGAACAATGAGAAGGAAGCTAAATTCAGCAACCTACCTCCCATCAGGCACCCAAGGTAAACCAACTGCTACAGCCTTCATTTGAGCCTAATTTGCATATTCGCAGAATAACCTCTTTACAAATGAACTTTCCTGCCTAGGAGAACCATACTAGCTTTTTAGTTCTCCTGTGCCATATGAAGTTTCCTTTCTATCTGGGAGAAGTTTTACAATCTTTGATGAACGGTGTTTGGGCCCGAAAACTTGCAAATAAAAACATTTTTTTTGTAACGATCTAGTTGGTCTAATAAAAGATATTGCCTCTACCCCAAGAGTTTTGTCTGCCTAGGTGCATCAAGGCACTCGACTCCCACCTAAACTCTGCTCAAACTGCTCCCAAGAGACACCTGACCTCCACCTCAGTTCCTCTGCTGGTAGAGAGAGAATGAGTGTGAACATGTGTTGGACACTTGATAAAGAAAACCAAAGGACCTTATGATGAAAAAGAGATAAGATGCACCCTCGACCCAAAATTCCCCTGTTGGCCAACTTAGCAGCTGCCACTGCTCTGGTTTTTGTGGGTCCCATTCAGGGGCACCTAACACAAGGCATGCTTTTAGAGGAGTTTACCAGCCTAATTCAGGGGGGTGGATTTTACTTTGGGAAAAATCCCCAGGGATCTCAGAACTTTGTTAGCCAGGGTCTGGCTGCTTTGCTGAATCCAAATGACTCAAAAAATGTGTTTGCAAGACTAGGACCAGATACAACTGCTGGTGCTTCTTTTCTGTAAATAGTAGTGGTTGTTATATTGTGAATTTAACCCAAGTACAATGGGAAGCCTAATAGAATGATGCTTTGCGTATTGCCTCAACATGAAAAACCGGACATTTGAACCATATCAGTTTGGGTATGGTAAATCCTGCTCCTATGAAGGAGGTTGGAGTAACTGACCCTTAAGGTCCTTTCTAACCCCATTATGCCAACTTTGCCATAATACAGCCACAAGCTACAAGGATAATAGTAAATGTGACAAACCACACCACACCATGAAACTATGATTCTACCTTAAATTAAATTGCTTTTCTCCATTGTAAATACATTGTTCTTTTCAGCTGCTTGGCTCGGTTACATTTATTTGTCCATTTCCCCATCTGTCTGGTTGGAGATGCTAATTGTTCCTGAATTTGGACTTCAGTGGTTACATGTAGGTTTTTGTTTATCATTAAAGCTGGGCCAACTGTTAATCAGCTGAAGGAAACAAATACTATTTAATGATCTTTTCAAACTTGGGAAGAAAAAAAAAATCCAGAAGGTGATGGGGCATCACAGAATGTTATTTTTTAACTAGTAAAATTAAAAGACTTTTTACAGAATGACTCCATCGTGTCTGCAGAATTTCACCGAACGGTCTGAGAAATGCTGGCAAATTTGTGAAACATGCTGAAAATGTTTTGCTGATATTCCTGCTGACATTTTGGGCAGATCCTCAGTGTCACCACAAATATTTGGCAGTGGGGAAAACCAGAGATGCTGTTTAGCTCTGTTTGGAATCAGATAGCAAATTGATTTTGGAGGCTCTCCCTGGAATACTTCGCATTTTTTTGGAAAACAAAAGGTTTTCAGAGGAAGCCCTGTTTTCATTATACACAAGATTGTTATGGGAGGAGAAGGGGGAGTCAATGACTACACAAAAGGATGGCGGAGTCAGAGTGTTGCTGGAATCCAGTGAATTATTCCTGGCCTGGGTTTTGTGTACTTTTCCCCAGGAACATGAACCTTCGTGCAAGAAGAGATTATTTATGAATTATTTAGTATTATTTGTTTGTTATGACTTCTTCACTGTTCTTGCACCACAGCAGATCACCTACCTGTGAAGTAGGTCTAAAATACTGTGGAAGGGCAATGGCAGCGAAGGCACATCAAGAGCACCCCCAAAGGCTTTTGGGGTAACATCTTGGGATCTGTATCTGCTGGAAAAGGATGAAGCAGCTCGGAGTTTGTTCCAGTTGGTGCAGGGAGTTGAACTCAGAACTGGCTGTTATCTAGGGATGGTGCATAGGGACCGTCATCTTCATACTGAGTTCCTGTCCCAAATGGAGGATTAAGAAGAGAGGATTGTCAGCTGGCCTCTTGCCCTACCTTTCCATGAAGCCAGAGTTACACCCAAAGTGTGCCCCCATGTAAAGATCTGCCCGCCACTATGCGGTCGGTTGCTGGCCATCACCTTACTACCATATTCTTCAGACCTTTTCCATGTACCTAAGGTGGTGGGGCAGAGACTGGGAAGCCATGGACAGAAACATGAAATGAGGTTGTCACTGGGAGAGGGCCTTACAATGTCCCTCTTCTGGCCTACAGACACTTCCCAGAACTGTAAATACAGCCTAAAGCACAGCTATGCTGCCTGCCCTTTTTTGCAGACACATTATTCCATGTGAAAAAGCTCAGCAGTGAAGCAGCAAATATCCTGGAGGTGACAAGTGAGTAGCTCCTCGGGGAGCAGGCTCAGCATGCACGGTATAGGCTGGTGAAGTCAAGTGGGCAAAGAAAAATGCATCGGGGAAGGTGCTGACTGCCTTGATTACTTAAATGCTGGCTACATGCAGCACATCTAGAGGCATTCACAAAATTAAGAAAAAAACATGGAGAGAAGAGGTAATGCAGCAAGATCTGTGGTCTGGACTCCACACAAAGGGCAAGTTCCCAGTTCAGAAACCAACCTGGTATCTGGGGTGAATGCTGGGGAAACGTGTGAATGGGAAACAGGAGAGGCCTTTTGCCCTCATCCCCATAATAAAGCTCTATAAACACCTCCTTTAGAGATGTTTCAGCCCAATTACTGTCACTGGCATGCAAAGTGAGGGAAAGGACTGTGTCATCCACATTGGCAGATCTTCTGGTCCCATGGCTCTCTAGACAGGTTCCCTCTACTCGCCTTGTAGGATGCCCTGCACTGGTGCTTCAGCAGAGCAGAGCTGGGCACCCTGCAAGGGAACTACACTTCTTGCATGACACCTAGCCCCACACTGGGCAGTGAAATCCTGTTAATGAACAGGGGAGATGTGACTCTTGAGATGAGGTGGGAGACATTAATATTAATTTCTCTGTTACTATACCACCTAGGAGCCCCCATCAAGGACCAAGGTCTCCATGTGCCAGATCAGTACCAGCCAACCATTTTGGCAGGCATGCCACAAATTAAGCACCATGCCCTCCCCAAGTGCCACTCTGATCTCCTTTCCTTGCCCAATTTGCTGTTCTGCTTTCTGTTCCCTACCTGTGCTCCCTACCCTTTCTACTGGTCTGCTTTCTGCTCTCTGCCATATCTGCCTCAGTGCTGCCTCTGCTCTTCAATCTTCCATGTGCCAGACAGAGTCTGCTCATGGTACTTGCTGCAAACGTACCACAGGGTATCCACGCCTGCTTTTAGGAGACGTGCAAATGTGGAACAAAGACGATAGTCCCTTCCCTAAAAAGCTTGTAACCCAAGAAGAGAGACAATAGATGACTCCAAAAGGACAAAGGCGCTTAAGGAGTCAAACAGACAATGTTTGATGACAGCAGCCTAACTGTCCTCAAGATTATTTTTAGGTATCATTGCAACGGGAACTTTTAAGGAAGGGTTGGAAGAACAATGGAGTAGGGTTTGCAGATGTTAATGGAGAGCCTGTCTCAAGCATGAGGGGGTACATAGGAAAAAGTGCAGAAGTCCTTGTTTGAGCATGTAACCAGAGGTCAATGGAGGGTGGCATTGCTTGCCTGTTGGAGGTAGAAATCAACCTTTCACAAATGAAGGAGAGATGACAGGTACGCAGGGATAGGCTGTAAAGGACTCTGAAAAACATTGATATGCTCTAAGCATGCATATCAAACATTTCCAAGCAAACTATTGATTCAGGCCAGTGGCTCTGCTGTTAATCACAACAGTATATAACTTCTCAGCCTGAAATCAAATCTGTCTCTTTTGGAGAGGTGCAATGAGAAGGCAGCTCATACTAAAACATCAGAGTGGTTCACCGTGAAGCTCATTTCAATGTAAAAATGTCCACAGAGGCTTAAAATGTAATAGATGTGACAAAAAGTTAATCAAACCTAATAAAAACTTCATTTTTTGTTATAAAGTTTTCATCTGAACTAACTGTGGGCACTAAGGGCTCGTATAGATGTGCAGTCTGCTCTGATGTGCTGTAAATCCAGCGTGTCGGAGCAGACTTGATTAATCGAGTCTGCTGAGGCATGGAAATTAATGCGCTCCAGCAACCTCCAGTGTCATGTGTATCAGCATCCCCACGCTGAAAAATGGTGGTCAGGTGCTTTGAACTAAAGCTGGTTTGATACGCTTTATTTTAAAGTGCCCCATTGCCATTTTTCAGCATGCGGATGTTGATACAAGTGACTCTTAGGTGGTTATAATTAGCGTGACTCACTAATTAAAGTGCCCCCCACAAGCACATATATAAATGCCCTAAAATGATAAATCTCTGAAGTAATACTTCATAATAGAAATGTATGCATATCCGTAATGTCATTAATGGGCATTGCAATAATATATTAATACACAGGAAGATAACCGCTGGAAAGCACTCTCAGTAAACACGTTGAATTGTAGTCTGCTGTGAACCGCTGTTTAAGGATATGTACCCCAGCCGTAACAAAATCTATCCATTGTATGTTCTCTCTCATCACCCACAGATTAATATAATAAAGTAGTTGGTGGGTGGGTATGTAGTAGGGCTGTGCGAAGCTTTGGTCCCTGGTTCAGTTTTCACTGACTTGGTGGCTGAATCTATGACTCTAAATCGAAGCAGAGGACCAAATCTCTCCAAATCGAATCAGAACCCTCCAAATTGATTCGGAGAGATTCGGAAAGATTCAATGATTCGGACATAGAGACAGCTTTAAATGTTTTTTCTACATACCTCTAGGTAGCAGGGGCTTGTGATCGCTGTGATGCTGGGGTGCATGGAGTGTCCCACAGGAGCGCTGGGGACTCCCCAGAGTGCTCAACAGCAGACCCAGAAGTGGACTAGAAGCACTTCCGGTCCACTTCCAGGTCCACCGGGGAGCGCTCAGGGGGGCCCCCCTATGACCCCCGGCTCAGTGACTGGTGCCTCCTGGGTCTGGGGGGGCACCTGGCCTCCCTCTGTGGCTGATCGCTGAGCCGGGGGGATGCGGAAGGGCCCCCGCTCATTCCCCGAAGGACCCGGAACTGAGCCAAAAGTACTTCCAGTCCACTTCTGCGTTTGCCACTGAGCACGTGGCCCCCCCACTGCGTGCCTGTGGGACACTCCATCCGCCCCAGCATTGCAGTGATCCCAAGCCATGCTGGTATCTTGAGGTATGTAGAAAAAAACATTCAAAGCTGTGTCTATGTCCAAATCACTGATTCTCTGAATCAGCATCGAATCTTCAGATTCAGCCGAACTGAATCGGGGACAGTGATCTGAATCAACAAATCGAATCACTGTCCCCAATTCGGGCTGAATCTGAATCGAATACGGCTTGTTTCGCACACCCCTAGTATGTATCTGAGGTTATACAGGTAGATTTCAACATACTGGGCACATAGATAGGAATAATTCCCATATCAATTATGTTGGTGGAAAACAAGGATAAATGCAGTCACTGAAGTCTCGCTACAACATTGAAAGTGAATGGTGAAAGTGAGTGATGAATCGTTGTGTTGAAAAACACTTTCGTATGAACCTTCTGAATTCAGCATCTTTATTTTATTACCCAGTTACGTTTCTGTGCTGTGAGACTGAATTGGGTCTTTAATCTGAACTTTGCACAGGAGCAAACATTGTCATGTTACAAGATGGAGACAGTGTAGGTGAAGCACCAGTATAAAACTGCTCTTTATTTTCCTCTGTAGGAAGGAATCACTTATTCCCAACTAGGTATTCTGTGTGCAGTTTTTACCACTATATACTGCAACTGGTTTCCTATTATTAAAAAAAAGAAAAAATGGCCAAGTAAACCTAGGCCTATGGCTTGATGAGATCCTGCTTTATGCTAAATGTTGTTAAACAGTCTCCATCTATCCTTTGCTTCTACAAACATGGTTCAAATGCAGCCAAGGTCAGTAGGGACCCATTTCTTTACAAGTATTTAGGTGCCTGGCTCCCGTCTCAGCCCCTGGGCACTGAACTGCTCAAGGAAATAGTAAATTCATCCCCATTCAGCAAATCACTTAAACACAAGTCCTGGACCATGCTTACTCCATTGGCATCTACGTGAGAAGGAGCTGTGGGTGTCTGGGAACCCGTTTGGGATTTTTGGGGGTAGCTTCTTGAGGTTGCCAATGATTCCAAAGCATAATAGGTGGGTTCTGTCCCTCTGCTTGTCAGAAGTGCCGTAAAGGGTAGGAAAGGATGTGCTTTAGCATATGTTACATATGGTCCTCACCAATATAATTACACTCATGTAAATCTGGACTAACTCCACTACTGAAAAGAACAGAGCAGAATTTGGCTCCATGTGTTTGCACTGGAGATACTCCATGTGTCTCGGTTTTCTGTTCTAAATTCGCATAACAACTTGTGTCCCTTGTACATAGGAAATACTGTGGGGCTAGGAAGCAGCTAGCGTGCCAAGGTGAACACCTACCTAATAAACAACACATGAACGTTCATTTAACTCTCTGCTTGATGTTATTTTTGCTTTGCTTGGGCAAACAGTAATCTGTCTGCTGTCCAATTCTAATCAAACTGCAGGGCACTAATAAAGCCAATGCAAACTAATAAAGCACATTTCCTCTGTATTAATCCTCTTAAAGTAACTGGGTTTTCATATCCCTAGTTAGGAATAGTAGTGTCTGACTAAGTTGGAAGATAAATGTAGGATAAAAGAACCATTACCATACACCAGCGTTAAGACAAAAATATAATTGCCAGGGCTGAGCTTAACTTGATTATTATTTAAAACATGTGTTGGGTGGAGGCACCAGTCAGCAGGAAGCATCTGATGCTGATGAACCCACACAACCTCAGCATGAGCAACTTTTCAGCATGAATGTAAAAGATTTATTAATTTTAGTTTTATGATGTTTTATTTGTTTTGAAAATATTTGGGGCTGCAAAACATATGAATCCTGTAATTGTTTCCATCAAAGACTGGAAGGGTTGAACAACATTAGAAATAGGGCTTTTTTTTTTTTTCCTGGGAAGAATTTCCATTAAAATTAAATCTAGTTTAATTATAGCTCCTTAGCAGTGAGTATGTGATTTCTGATTATGTCCCTGGTGGATGCTCAGGCTGGTGCTGCTGTGGTTGGATTGAGGTCTGCTCCATTTCATTACTTTTTCCTTGAAGAGAAACCTCACTGGTATTTGTAGAAACCATGTGTCGGTTTGTACAGCGTGTCATTATATATTAACATATCATGCTGTTTAAAAAACATCTCATCGGTGTTTCCGGTAGGGTTCCCTTTATTTGCAATACGTTCTACATGATTCCGTGCATTTCTTCTTCAAAAACACAAGCCCCAAACTGGTTAAACAAAGGGAAAAATGTATATACCTATGAACTAATTTCTTGGTACACTTCCAAAGAGCACAAATAATTAGCAAGGGGCGAAGCTAAAAAGCTTTGGAGATTTGGTTCAGACAAACGCTCCGAAGTTTGGAACCCGTGAAAAGTTTCTGAGGACCCTACATAATTGGGGCCACGTTCTCATCCCTGTTGTCCTGGTGTAAATGGAGTCAATGCTGTTACAACAAGGGAAGAGAAAGTTTAGAAAATGGCCCGCTGGCTGGAGCTCTCAAGAGAGAAAGTTTTTTTTTTTGTGGGATTTCTATTACTTCCTGTTTCTGGTCAGGTTCAGGTCAAGAAAGAGCTTTTCTCACAGAGCTAGGGTGCTTAAGTTTCCATTCTCAACTGGGACCGGGAAGTGCCGAGGAGCACGGAAATAAAAACGAAGCAGATTTTCGTAACGTAGCAAAGATATTCTTCGGGCTAGGTCTGAGCCATGGGTCAAAAGTCAGCTCTGATTTTGTCTGAACGGGTTCCGCTGCCCACAGTAGCAATGCTTATACGAACAACGTGGAAATATTAACATAAGATAAGAGAATATAGCTACAGCCTGAAACGCCTCATCTGCACATGACGACGTGGTGCTCGATGGAGGTTGCGACTCATGAGTGAAACCAACAGTTCCTCTTTGTAGCTGGAGGACATTTCTGCTTGTGCTTTTGAAAAATGAGAGCAGCTCCTTGTACCTCTGAATGGGGGTCACTGATACTTAGAAGCAGCATCCTAAGCCAGGGGATAATTAAGCTTTGCTGGAAAAATAAAGTACTCTTTCTGTTCAGTTTGGAGGTTGGCAAAACCCTACAACAAGGCTGTTTCTGCTGCTTGTAGGGCAGAATCAGGCCTTTTAGACCAAATTATCCCATCGGTTGCACTCAGGTCATCTGTTCCAAATGCACCTGGCTGCCCATAGCTCCACAGGACCATTCAGACAGGCAAGGGATCAGCAGAGTTCAGCTGTGACCTGTTCACACCTCCTTTTATGAACAAATGACCCCCATCCAGGGGAGCCCAAAGGATGTGCATGACAGAACGGCTACACTGCGCCAGTGTAAGGATTCCCTGATGTCGGCAAGGTCATTTAACTAGTACCGTGGCCTGGCCCTTCTCTGAAAGCTCCCTTTAAGGACAAAGCCTTCCAGTTGTTGCCACTCCCCCATCTTTGTAAGGCTTTTCAGAGGCTCTGTAACCCTTTGCAACCAAAATACTATACCCAGCCAAAAGCATACATTGCTATGAGGGAAATTCTGCTGGTTGCAAAGTGAGTCTGCAGGTTGACTTCAATTCAAACAGTCAGCTGCACTGCTCAGACTCGCAGCAGAAATGGCTTGGCCAAGGAAGGCTCTGAGCTGGGCTTTGCAAGAGAAACACTGATGAATACGGTTAAGAAAATGGGGGACTTTCATTTAAGGAAATGATGTGAACCACAGATGCTTACCTATGTCGCCTCATAGTGCTGCGTCCATCTTTCTGGTGTCCAAGTACAATGTATGACCTCCATCAGGTCCTGACATTGATAGGTTGTTGTCCTAGAAGAAAAAATGGAAATTTTAAGCAAAGACACAAATGTAATAACAGAGATGCACATAGATCTATGTTGGCTGGAGGGACACTGTTTGAGCCAGAACACTCTGAGTTGGTGACAGTGTCAGGACGACAATAAGCAATATAACAACTTGTTACACGCACTGCTTCACTTCAGTTACTTTTCTTTCTTTGATGACCTTCAGTAACTGATTTGATAAGCGAATGTTTCACCTAGAGCTGGGTCCAGGAAAACCAGAAGATAAAATACTTTTTTTTTTTTTTTTTTTTTTGAGTGGGGGGAGCAAAATTTTGGTTTCCAAAAAAAATTATTCACCTGACTCTAGCCTCCTCTGCTAAATTGAGATTATTGACCTAAAATAGTTTTGCACAAGGGCTGGCATATAATGGTTTTTTGCAATTCTTCTGTTCTATTCAGTCTATTGATACACACACTGTATGGTTTTGGGTTTTTTTCTTTTTTAATGTTCTTATTTTTGTTTTTCCTCATTCTTAATATCCAGGTGGGAAGAACACCCGTCCCATCCCTGCTCTCACGACCCATCTAGTGATACACCAGTGAAAGTGTGCAATATGTTACCGCTGCCCTCTGCTGGCTGCATGAAGCGGAGCTCCACTCTCTATGCCTCTCCCTACCAAGACATTGGAAGTAGATGGCTCCATTCAGCATTAGTCAAGTCATCCTGACCATTCAAGAATTGCGATCACATGGGGGACAGACTATATTGCATGTCAACATTCTCCAACTTGTAGCTCTGCAGTCGGCATGCAAAACCTTCCAGGCCCTCCCATAAGGCCATACCATTCAAGCACTGATGGACAGCCCTATGGTGATGCTCCGTGTCAACAGGCAGGCGGGACTGAAATTCTCGTGTATAATCAGGTGGAATCAGAACTCGTGGTAGAGGTGATGTCTTATTAGTCCAACTACATTTTTGCAAAAGAAATTTAAGAAATTTTTTTTTTGCAAAAATCTAGGTGGTCTAATAAAAGATATCACCTCTACCATGAGTTCTGATTCTTTCTGCCTCTAGACCAGGCACGGGTACTTATTTTGGGTGGAGGGCCACTTACTGAGTTTTGGCAAGCCATCAAGGGGCACATGACAGGCAGCCAGGGGCAGATAAATATTAATATTCTACATTTTTAAGGGGCCCTGTAGGCCGGATAGAATGGCCTGGCAGGTCGTATCCAGGCCGCGGGCCACATTTTGCCCACTCCTGCTCTAGACCAATATGGCTACAACCCAGATACCTGACACATGTATAATCAGCACACTTCTAGGACTGAAAGAGGCCTCACTGCATTGTATCAGAAGCCCTTCACCTTCCTGGCCTCTAGAGCACCCCAGTAGGTTGTATCTGTGGGATGTTTTCTGAGAACCATGGACCCAGCATGGGCCAGATGATTTTGGTTCTCCAGCTTGGTAAAGCTCTCAGTCTGCCCACCTATCACCTTCCATCTTCTTCCCAAATTACAATTCCAACCCATTTTATCCAGGGTAGGATATTACAGCTGGACCTCGTGTCACTCAACCTAAGAACAATGCATCCAACCTGGATGACTCCTCTGCAAACATCCTGCTCATTTGATGCTTTATGGAGTACTAAGACCTCTGGTAAATCTACTCAAGAATCTAAGTGGAAAAGATTTTCTAGCTGGGCATCTCAGCAACAAATTTTACCTTTGATTTTTATTTTGGTTCTGACTGTTTAAGATGATCTTCTTACATAAAAGCAACCAGAACTTTATCTATACACCAACTTAGAAAGTAGCTTGCAATAATTACTGCCTATCCCTCACTGCTCCAGAATTATAACCAGGGCATCTCACATGTATTCTCTGTACCCTGGGAGCCTCAACCTGTCTGGGATCTCAAATTAATTTTCACCAAATTAATGAGACCTCCTCTCTCCCTTCAAAACCATAGCAACTTGTGCCCTCTATGAAAATAGCCTTCCCAATGTTTACTAGTTTAGCTACAAGAGTTAGCAAATTATAGACTCTTAGGGTGGAGCCTCCATATACTATATTCCAAAAGCAGGTGGAAGCAGGTGGTTTCAACCCAAACTTTTGCCCAAGGCAGTTTCAGATTTTCACATCAATCCATTTTCCAATGTGTTTGGGTTTTTTCCTCTCCCTGGAAACCTAATTTCCACCTTAGGAAGAGCAAGGCCGCACAAGGTATCAGCATTATCTTACTTGGACACCACAAACACAAGATATCAGCATTATCCTACTTGGATGCAACAACCGCATTTTGATCCTCTCCTAGACTCATTGCGGCCTTTGTGGAGAGCCACCCAAAGGCGGTCAAAAAATGGGGTTCTGATTTTTATTAAAATGAGCCGGATTGTAAGGATAATCCTGTAGGAAATACTAGAACTGATTTTGCTAGGGGCACAGGAAACCACTGCTGCTTCCCTGGGTCTTATACCATTATCAAAAATTTCTTGACGTGCTATGGTGTCCATCACTTATTAGAATCACCTTGAGCAGAGCACTCTTGACACTAATAACTGGCCTTTCTCAAAAGCAACAAAGTGAAAAAAGTAAAAAAGGCTTTGTGGAGTCCCTGCAAGAAACTCTGTATAGCCTTGGTACTTTATTATGATTTACTCATGTATTAAAATAAACTTGCAAACTAGCTGTGTAGTGAACATGAATATAGGTGGGCAGAGAGAACCAGAGCAGGCTTCATTCCCATAGCTTTAGAAAAAAAAACTTGTATGTATAGATACTGGTTTGAGATTTGGTTTTATAGATTAAGCAAGATGCTAATGTGTTGCAGGAAATGCATTTGGGGGGGGGGGGTTTGGTTGATTTTTTTGGTATGTGGCTAATTCTAATACGGTGAGATTTTAGTACTTGGTGGACATTGGACTTGGAGGCCAGTCCATGCTTCTCCTTGCTCTCATTCTCTAGTGCTGTCCAAATTGAATGCCATGTTTGGTGAGCCCATCCTGTCAGCACTGTTCAAGGGTCTTGCTACACAGTAATTCTGGGTGGCTTCTGGAGCAATTAACCCCTGGATTGTCCACATGTTAACACCTTTATGTGGCTTAAAGCACTCATTAATTCGGCTCGAAGTTATGCCCCTCCAGGGCAGAATCATCTCTTGATCTGCGCAACCCATCTCCCATTCCATTACGATATGGCTGATCCCCACAGATGTGCTGCTCAAGTTGAAGGTGCGACTGCTCCAAACTCCAAGCTCATGCTCTGTCGATCCCCATTTTTATGGCTCACAGTGTAAGGTGTAACAACGCCCCAAGTAAAACTCCCTTGGCCATCTATTTGCTGCATCTACATGCATGTCCAACTCCAAGTCACTTAGACAGGCATCTGTGTGGCCATTGCTCAAAGAAGAAAGGATGCTTTCTATCTCCTGTGGTTCTTTGAAATATGGTATTTACACTGATTCCAAAATCTGTCCTTCTTCCCCAGGAAATCTGGGATTCCTATCGGTGAAGGAAATGAAAAGCAGTTGAGACTACCCCTCTCCAGTTGCAGGTACCCTGTGTGCCTGGCTGCTGGGTTATTCCTGAGCTATTCCTCAACTATTGCCTATGTCCTGAATGCCTGCTACCATTTTAAAGCTTCTTTAATTGACAGTGGCACTGATCAGCCTCTCCCACACACAACAGAGGTTGTGTCACATAATGGGCAAAAGGCTGAGCATGGGGAGAACGTGTGGATGTTGTTTCCTGCACTTCAAAGGAGTGGTGTATACAGTGCTACTTAGTTAATAATGAGATGTGTGCACCTTCTGTGCACCTGGTTGAACACACATTTAAACATATGGTTACTAAGACAGAACATATCCTGCCAGCCTTTTTCTTAATTAAAGTTAGGCAAGTTATGAAATATTTTCCTTGATATTAAGCTCTTATTCCTGTGGATAAATTTCTATTTGTTTTTGTTTTATTCTATTTTAATCTCATTTCAACTTCAAGGTTAAACTTAGTTTAAAAACCTTGCTCACTGGGATGGCAGTGTGCTCCATTCTGACTGTGTGTGTGTGTACTCTGTGTGTGTATGTAATGTGTGTGTGCATGTGTGCATGTGTGTGTGTAGTTCCTTCTGTTTCAAGCTGAGCCTGGATGCCACTAGCCAGATACATGGTCTGTACATTAGTCTGCCATCTGGATATTAGACACAGGCACCTATGTAAATACACATGGAAGAGGTTTTTTTGCTGAAGGGTACAGAATCTCCTGTTTAGGGCCACAAAAAGCATAGCAAACTTTCAGAGACACAACATTTAAAATACCTTACTTTGCTAACATGGTGGTTTTACCCTTATGGTCTGCCGCATAAACTGGCATTTCAATCTGGAAGTCTCAATAACTACTAACTTATTTTGTTATATAACAGCGAGCAATACTTTATTCCAAGAAGAAAAAAAGAAGCAGCTACAAAGAGAGAATAAAATATAAGATAGTGAGGCCACATTATCAGGTATGAAACAAAACTGAATGTGTCCCCCCCCCTCACACATGCACCTTTTACTTGCCCTCAAATGTACACCCCATCCCAGGCAGGGTGTGTATGTGTGTGTGCAAAGATATTTGACCACACACATACACACCTTGCACAGTTTGGCAGCAGAATTTCCAGCCAAAATAATTGCCCAGAGCACTGATTCTAGGCTCAAACCCGCAAATAGTTACCAAGATCCATCTTGCTTTTGCATCTCTAGTAGCCTACAATAAAGAGCCGAGACATAAATCTAAACAGGTAAGTTATTTGTCAATATAATGTTTGGGGATCCTTGCAACCAACAAAGACAGGTCTCTTCTCTCTTTCATTTACGATGTGCAAAGAACATGCCGGGTGGTGCACCATGAGATCGGAAAGCCCAGTTACTCCCTATAAGAATGTATAAAATTAAAGGGTTTGCACTTTTTACTCTTTCATAACTTTGTATTTAGATTACATCAAATGGCTGTCATCCTAGTGTGTGGGGTCCAGGATTCATTTATATTTGATTGCCCAGATGCTATAGCCCCTGAAACCCACGTTTGACTACTACAGTCTGCGGGTCTCACTTTCACTTTCCCTACTTCTAGCAGCCCAAATGCTTCGTTGGGCTCTGCCTCATTGCAGGCACAATTGTGCTGACACCAAACTGCAAGTGCAATTTTATAAACCCAATGTTGCATCCATTGGGATACCTAGCTACAAGCTTTGCAGCTGTCAGCAGGCTTCTAAATAAGTTCAGTTAGGGGCGTGATTGATGGCTCTGCATTTAATTGTGTTGGCAATATCTATTATTAAGGGGCTTTGCCTCCTTTTGCCTTGATACTTGTAGCCAAGTCTTCTTCTCTGGGCTCCATGCTTGTTCAGATTCCCTCCCCAAATCTAAAGTGGAAACCTAATGTAATCTTTTACGATTGCTCTCTGACCACCTAATTCCTGCCCAACAGCCCCCTCCTTTTATCCAGTCCTTTAAGGCACTGCTCTATTCCTCATCTCTGTTCTCCATCCGTTCTGCTTTCTCGTGGCCTACACTCCTCACAGATCGTATTTCAGCCTCCTGTTTGTATAGGTCTCTTCTACTCTCTTCTTTTTTGCCTTCTTCCAAAATGCTTCCTCCCATTTTTTTGCTAGGTAGCTTCCAGCTATTCCTTCAGATTATAGCTTAACATACAATTTTTCCAGGAGGCCTTAACTAGTGACCCACCAAAGTATTTTAATTCCACGCAAACCTAGTATAACTGTATGCTAGGAATGGGTGGGCAACGAAGCGCTGAAATGTCATACCATGTCCCTTGTGGATACGCCTTAAACCAGGGTATTTACACAATAGGGTCAATGATACTCCCACTGAAATCAGTTGCAATATTCACGGGAGCATAGCAGACCCAATTGGACGTTCTTCCGAAAGCCTTGGACACTGTACATATTCATGACATGCAGATGGATGAGGGAAATGCTACATTAGTGGCAGGAACACAGCATTTCAGCTATAATAGTTTTGGCAGCAGAGCCTCCATCCTTTAATCAATATAGTAGATGGCAGGACCGTTTTGTAGCAGAATAGATTGTGTTCAGAGCAATGGCAGTCTTGCGTACCTAAAACACCAGCCTACCATTGACCTCCAAGTTTTGCCTGCACTTCATTGTATTATTACACGTGAGTACAAAGCATCCTAAAAAGTTGATGTTACAATAAGAATTATCCTACTGGGATAAAATATTGTTGGAGCCAAGGCAGAACAAGCTCTATAGTAGGCAGAAAAGGAGAGAATGTCCTTTTTTGCTTTTATAATGAGGATACAATTCAATTTATCCATTGTATAACCCTATTTAACCATGGAAAATTTTGGATTTGGTCTAGTGCTAAAAGATAAAATATAGATCTACTGTTCTCCCCCCACACTTGATCTTTTGTGTTTGATCATAAATGCACATTGTGAAAAGATGTCTTATACCTCCAAGCTAAACAGTGTTTGCTACTCATTAGTGATTTATAAATGATATTTTCTCCCTGGTGACATATCTTTTGATATGATTCTCTAATAATAACATCCACCAATATTAAAATAAGAACATCCTCATGTATTGTGATCACCTTCAACCACATTTCCTCACTAAAATTAAATTTTAGCACACCAACTGATATTGTATGCATATATTTGTCTACCATCATTATAAATCTCCTAAGGGTCTCTATAAAATGATAGTTTTGCCTCTTTGCAGTAATTCTACCTAATGCTCCAAAGCAAGAAACTAATTACATGCTGACTTTTCACTAACTTTGATCTTTCAAATACCATACTATGAAGTTTCTATAGGTAATCATATAATTACAATACGCTAAGTAGAATGAAATTATCCATCAACTTTTTTTTATTTAAATGGCATTAACAGTTTTTATAAAGGCATTTAATTTAAAAATATATTAATCATTTCAGTAGTTTGCTATTTGTGATGCCCTACTATATACATTTGCTGATATAAGGTTTCAACCTAAAATCTAATTATATGCACTAATGTTTATAACAAATGTCTCATTATAACACAGGGCGCTTCGATGCAAGGGACTATGCTAAGAATTCTTAAAAAATATGCTTAAGGAAGGCCAAGGATAAACGATAGTGGTGTTAGGAAATTACTGAGATTTCTCAAGGGAATCTTTGAGTCTGTAGAAAAAAATGACCTCATTTGTATTTTCCCAATGAATTGGTATGATATTTCCTGTAAGAAAAATTGAAAACAATTGTTGCTTTCAGTTGAACTCTATTACTGTATAAAAAAAAAATTCTTGGATTTCCTCTTTGAAAAATATGAGTTTCTTACTTTTCAAATTCAAATGCATGAGTAACAAAGTTGAATTTTAAAGCAAACAAACTATGTGAGGTTTATTTATGTTGCCTAAGAAATAGCAGTGTGTTTTTTTTCCAGGGGTGCCTCCTTTATATAATTTAGGCTTCCCGTTTTATTTCCAAATAAAGCCATAAAAGCATGTGGGTCACATTCTGCCACCCTTCCTGTATCTCTTTCCCACTCATGGAAAGAAAAAATGCCCGAAGAAGGTCGTTTGTGCCCAAAAGCTTGCAAACAACAATTTTCCCAACTATTTAGTTTATCTAATAAGAGACATCACATTTACCCAAAGAACCTTGTCTACAGATGCAAATGCATGCATTGACAGGGCGGCCCTCTCTCTGGATAGGCCCCACACCTGCATTTCCTGCACCTTAACAGCCCATTGATTTCAAAGTCCCACTGACTTCTGCGAGGACAAGATTTCACCCAGGAGGTAGAGGGAACGCAGAGTGAAGTTTGTTTTCTTTCACACCTAAGTCCGTTTTATATCCTCTCGCTGTACGGCACGGCTTAGTATGAGTAAGGGGGCCAGAATCCAACCCTTTCCCATGGGGGTGCATGGGGAAATGGCAGGTGTTGTGCTGCTAGAGGTGCAGAGGCTATTTTGGCACATACCCCCCACCAAAGGCAGCTGTTGCCCTCCCTTAGTTACACTACTGCCTATGTAAAAATAGTTCTCTGTTGCATTAGCCAGTGTGAAGCATTTCCAGTCAAAGGAAAGGGGGGTAAACAAGAGCCACTTCCACGTAGCGATCCCTGGCAACGATCGTAGCGATCCTCTGACAGCCAAGAGCTCCCGAAACGAGAAAAACGCCAAAGCGCACAACAGTAAAGATACAAACACCATTTTTGTCATACGAAAGAAGCTAAAGGAAGAATCCAAAACGGTCCCTGGTATTAGGGACTCCAACAGGACCTTTCTTCTGCATCTCCAGCAATGCTCTGGGCTGTCACGGTGCTGCCACTGTACATACAGTGGGACGTTCTTCTTTTCCCCGCGCGGGGATACTGCCAAAATCACAACTTAGCTCAGTGCCAAGCTCCCTGAGCCAATGCAATATAATGACTATACCACAATCTTAGTACCCTTCATTTCCTTGCAGATGACTCAACGGTATGGAAAGGAAACGTTTTGTTTGTGAGACAGGACTTTACCTTTACCACATCCCATATGTGTACCTTGTTTGTCTAATAACATTCAAAACCACGGAGAAATCTGAACACCACATTCACTTGAAAGCTGAACAAACAAAATTTGTTTGGACTTATCATCAATCATGTCATGTGATCACAGGGCATATTGTGTGCAAACGGCAGTTGTTTTATCTGGAGCTCCAACCTTTCAAAAATTCAAAACAGTAAAGTTGTTTATTTGACACTGGTCCTGACCCTCAGACTTTAGCGCTGCGCTCTGACAAAGTGAAAGAAAGAAAACACATTTGCTTCTCAACTGTTGTGGCATAAAGGAAAACGGGCTCCTTGAGCGACTTTTGACATTGTCTTCACATTTGAAATAAAACAAGAGGATCTTTATTTTATATTTACAGAAAATAAAGGGAGAAAAGTGTTTATATGATGTTACACATGGGATTAGTTCTCAGGCTGAGGATTTGCAGACTTACAGTAGGTGCCTTTAGCTTTGGGAACGGCATGACTTAAAAATCCTGTGGCTTGAAAGATGAACTCAGACAATGAGGAGGAACAGTTTGAAAGCAACGCGCATAAGACATCTGCCCAGATCCTGATAACAAATGACAGGCGTCAAATCTTCTTTTCAGGAGCTAACTTGAAAAACTAACTTGAAAACTTAGCCCCAAAGTATTTTTTGGAAAGAACGCACCTTTTTTTGGTTTGTTTCTTCCATTTGAAACTAGGTGTTGTGAACAAACTCGTTTTGCAAACTCGTTTTGCTCATTTTGTTGTGAATGGAATAAGAAAGTATACCCTTGGCGTTGGACAGCAACATATTCATGTTTATTACACCGATATAAAAAAGGAGTGGAGAGACAATACAACCCCATAAACTAGAATAATATCACCTAATCCTGTGGAGAAAGAATCTAGGGCAGAACTACTGGTGTAATTTACACCGATTTAGGTTTCATCTGTCTGTGACCATTTGGGAGTTGCTCGTTTGCCTTTAGCAAATTGGTGTAAATTACACCAGCAGACATTACAGATTTCATAGACATCTATAATGTCTACTGGTGTAATTTAAACTGATTTAGGTTTCATCCGTCAGTGACCATTTGGGAGTTGCTGGTTGCTAAAGGCAAACAAGCGTTGACCTGCTTATCCCATGCCTAGCAAAGAGGCACAGTAATAGCCACCTACCCTGGGATAGCTGCATGTCTGTCCATTCCCGAGTACAATTTACATTGGCATACAAAACGTATGTAAACACCACCGAGTGAGCGTTCATCAGTGGAGGGCCCTAGGAAAGCTGGGACCGACTGAGATCATTAGTGCTGGTCATGAGAAATACCAGTAGGAAAAATAACTGTACGTCGGGAATGTGTTAAGCTATTTCTTTAATTTCATTCTGTACATAAATTCTCCTGACAAGTTAACTTTGTACGGTTGAGGACAAAGTTCAAATTCACCACGTGTTTAGGTAGTCATATAATACCTCTGTGGCTAAGACAGATCCCTGGGTTCTGTTCTGAGCTCGGGCACAGATTTCCTGCTTGAGCTCAGGCAAGTTATTTCATCTCTCTTTCCTCAGACATTAAAGGCAACAACTCAACAACAAACAATAACACAAGCATGCCTTAAAAAGACGGGCTGATGCTGATATCGTGTTTTTCAAGTCCTTTAAAATATCCCATGACGGGAAGAGGACCACCACTGTAAATCTGAGACAGGGTCCATACAATCTGGAATCTGAGTTACAGTTGTAAAATCTCAACTCATAGCGGAGGCGATCTCTTTTATTAGACCAAAAGATAAAGATCTATCTTTTATTAGACCAAAAAATATCGCCTCCACCATGAGTTCAGATTCCTTTTGCCTTTAGACCGGTACGGCGACAACCTGGATACCCGACACAACTCTACAATCTAGCAGTCATGTATCCGCCAATTCTGGAACAACAGGATTTTCCAGTCTCATATCGTCGGTAATTTTTTTGTTGCACCGTCTCATTCTTTCTAGTCTCATACCTTTCAAAGCCTCTACCATTTTCTCTTCAAATAGCCCTCCTAGACTTCCCTCTTAGATTTTAACTGCCATGCTTTATCTTTGCTTTCTTGGGATAAGACCATCATTTCCTCAAGGATAATTGCTTGGCTCAACTAACCCATAATTTGCGTCTGCTCTCTCCCTTTTGTATGCTTGTCCTCTGTTACTGTTCTCATGCTGCTATAGAATAGAGCCCGTTATAATAAAAAACATTGATAGAACACCATCCAGAGGAATAGAAAGGACCCACTTGAAAAGGGAATGAGAAAACAAGAGAAGAAAAGAAAACGGGGTTCAGGTCCCGAAAGAGCCAAGCAAATCTTAACTTCTTCCTTCCTCACGTACACAGGGGCCTGGGAGACGAGAGCTGAGTTTCATCTCTGCTGGAAGTTGGGCGTAGCTCCGTTCCACTCAATGGTATGTTGTAGGTGTACGTTAATTCAGGAGCAAGCTGACAAGAGTCCTTTCCTTCCTCCTCCCCACAGATTGGTGTGCGGTTAATTGTATTTGGATGAATAATTCTAATAAAGCTATGACCTTTAATGCCAATTGGTGGTTTTAATTTTGATTCATAGTCAGTCACCTCCGTGTGAGCCCTTCTCATGTGTGAGCAGCAGTGAGGCCACTGTGCATATTTACCCACAAAAAACAAATACGGGCACAGGGAAGCATCCCATGGGGTGAATGCATATATTGTAGATCTTACAGAGAGATTTGTACATTACTGGATTCTGAAGTGAATAAAAGTGCATAAATTCCTAAGAATCAAAGATAAGTCAAAGGGAAAAAAAGGCATTCACAAGTAGAAAGCAACCCCCACAGCTCATGAATAGCCTAATTATGTGAGAGCCCCACAGGCAAATGCAAAGTTACCAACACAATTGCCTTTGGAGCTCACAGAGGGGTCAGATGCTACCCTTGGAATATTATCTTCTGTAGCATAGCACCTGGGTCCTGTACTTTGCAGTGCCATTCAAAAGCACAATGAGGGCTAGTCCGAGGACATCAGAGCTCACAGAAACTCAACATGGATGTTATTTTAATGCTTATCTGTTTGAGACTCAGCTGTCTTTTCTCATTGTAAATCTTCTCTTAGCACAAACACGCTCTTCATATTCATGTGACTCCTGTGCTTCAATTTCCAACTATACACATGGGTGTAAGAGCTCCATTATGCTCCTAGAAGTAATTAGGAGATATGTCATGCTGAAGGCAGAAATGGGAAACGGGACATCATGCGTTGGCCCAAAGTGCTTCAGTTCCTTAATTCACTAAGGTAATGGAGACCCGTAACAAGCAGTTAACAAATTATGCTCTAGCTCACGGGCTCCAGCTTATATCTCCACCTGTTTTGGCACAGATTTGTCTTGTGCACTCCAGACGTACCCTCATTGCCTCCCTTGGAGCTCAAAGCTATTCAAAGACCTCACATTCAAAGCCATCCAGAGTTCGGCACCTTCTGACACACTTGCTCTTGTCTCTTATTATATTGGCTCCATGTAGCAGCCTACTTTGCTCTGCCAAGGAAAGCAACCTTGCGTGTCCATTTGGAAATGCATCCTGCACTCTTTTTGCTCTTTGTTCCATTGAGTTCCCAGCATGTAAAAAACCCTATGTCCACTGCACTGGAAACCTGCTACTATCGTTTTTCTTCAAGTCACTCCTCAACACACATTTCTTGCTGGATGCCTATGTAAATAACAATGAATTTAGCCTACGGGGTGGTATTGATAGCGATTTTTTAAATATTTAAACGCAATTCTGTAGATTCATAACAAATGCATGGATACTTTATATAGATATCTCTCCAAACACTGTCCCAGCCTGTGTGTGTTGTTGGTCTAAGACTATGACTCTTTCAGAAACGGTGTATTTCTTGTATCTTGCTATTCCTTACCTGCTTATTCTAGTGTGTAAGGAAAAGGAAGAAGCTGGCTTTACTCTTATGAGCGCCATATGGTACTGGGTTGCTCACTATTGCTTGGCACAATCCTTCTCAGAGAATATGAAGTGCTTCAGTATATGCAGTTTTAACTAAAATAATATTTTGTTAGACTCTGATATGATGTTAATACCCATATGAGACAGGGTAATACCATTCAGTGTTCATCTTAATTAACTAACATTAACTATCATTAGACTTTTATATGGTACAATGCACATTACTCCATAACTTCAACACAGATCACATACAGCTAGATTATAATGCATAATATCAATCATGGTTTTCTCCAGGCTCTCTCAGCACCCAGCTTTGATTTTAAAAGTTAAGGTCAATGTTAAGTGTTACACTTCAGCTGAAAAAGTTAAAATCAATGTTAATTAACAATGTTAATTAAATGTTAATCAGTTAAATGAAAGCGTTTTTCATCCATTTCCCCGGTAAATTGTGGTCAAGTAATCTTGCATACATTGTTTGAGATGTCACATGAATATGTCATCACCCTTGGGATGACTATGAGGGAAGCCCAAGACAACCATTCTTGCAAAGATAAAACAAATTGCTTATCTCAGTACAAAGGTCACTAAATTGCACTGGAAGCCCAGACTCACAAATAGGGAATTAAAGGCACAGAAGAAAATACCTGCTCTTCCCTCTCCTACTTATAAAAATGTCCACATAAGTACGTTAAATTTGGGGATAGATTTAGAAACAATTTGGGCTCTGTAAGCATGACAGCACTTCTCTGGCTACGTGCAGATGGGCATTTCTCCCTCAATGTAGTCAACCTACGTAAAACTCATCTCCTTTGGAGAAGGACTTGTAAAAAGTCCTACATCCCATTTTAACCCTTTCATTAAGGATACCACAAACTCCGGTAATTTTACCACTCAGAAGTTACGTGTCTTCCTGCAGCCAGGAGGTGAGATTACAGATGGTGTGGGGAAATACCTGAGCCAGCCTTAATCTAGCTAGTTTGGGTAGCACAAAGGTGGCACAGAGATGGCTACCCAAGCTCAGCCATGACTGACTACTTAAAGAAGGTGGCTGCCACCTGTACCCCGGCTGCTTCACTACTATTGGTACTTGTGTTAACTAGATTAAAGCTATCTATGTATGCCTGCATGTGCTGCCATCACACTTCTCATTGCAGGGTAGATACAGCTCAATTGCTCATGTGGAAGCGATCACAAATTGATATAGCTCATGATGGTAGGTGAACAGCAGAATTAAGAGAACAAACTTCAGAAAAGCAGATTTTAGTGAACTCAGAAAAATGATAGGTTTTGTTCCATGGATAAATGAATGAAAGGAAAACCTGAGTGCCGAGAATCTGCCTACTCCTTGAGGAAACAACAAAAGAAGCACAACAGCGAACCTTTTTGGTGCATGGAAAAGATAGGGCTAACCACAAGAAACCTAAGAATCCTAATGTGGTTGCACAAGAAGATTTTTTACCACTTGAAAACCAAAAGTAATATAAGAAATGGAAGGTGGGAACAGTCACTAAAGACATATGCAAATATAAGTATTCCAGATGATGAATATCAGGAATGCAAAAGCGTAACGTGAGCTACCATTGACAACACGAGGCAGAGATACATCAGAAGTAAGAGAAAAATGAAGGAAACCATAGGTCTGCTTCTTACTGTGGAAGGTGAGTTAACAGACAATACAGAGAAGGCTGAACTGCTCAGGGCCTACTTTGATTTTGCCTTCATGGAAAATGTTATTTGTAAACTGTGAGTCAGCCAAGTCAACATCAACAAAGAGGGGAAAGGATGCAGAAGAAGACAAGAAAAGACGCAAAGAGCATTTGACTGGTTGGAATAAATTCAAGTGAGCAGGGCCTGGTAAAATACACCCTAGAGTGTTGAAGGAGCTGATTGTGAGATCTCTGAGGTATAAGTAATTTTATTTGAGAAGGCATGGAGGTCAGGTGAGGTCCCAGAAGAGCAGAGAAAGGAAAATCAAGCTGCCATTTTTATAAAGAGGGGGGAAAAAAGATCTAGAGTCGTCAGCCTGACTTCAGTAGCTGGGACTAGAGTCGTCAGCTCAACCATGAAGAGAACATAAGACAGCAACGTGAAACCATTGGAAAAAGGGCAAGTGCCATCTTGAGTTTCATTAACAGAAGCATCATATCCAAGATGCACGAAGTATCTTGTTAGGGCTTGTCTGGCGTTTCTTTGTCCAGTTTTGGCTATATTTTAAGAAGGTTGTGGACAAACTGAAGAGTGCTGAAGATTATTCGGATTTGGAAAGCACGATGTGAAGAAAGTTTGAAGGTGCTAGGGATATCTATGTTGGAAAAAAGAAGACTGACGAGTGATGTGACAACAGTTTTTTGAATATTTGAAAGGCTGCCCTGAAAAGGATGCCAAATGGGTGCTCTCCTTAGCCAATAAGAAAAGAATGGGTTTACACTACATCAGGTTAAATCTCAGGAAAAGCTTTGTAAATGCCAGGATGTCTAGGTATTGGAACAAACTGCCTAGGGAAATTACAGTTTCCTTTGCTGAAGGATCTTAAAATGGTGGAGAGGCATTTGGTAGGGATGGCTTATGTATCATAACATTGCCCGTCAGCTATTTCAGTGACCTACATCAAGGAGGTCAGCGTAGATCACCATTAAGGTCTTTTCCAGTCTATGGGTCTATGATTCTACCTTATGTAGTCGTAGGAGTATAATGTTGCATAATCTCACGACGTAGAAATGTCTGCCCCCCGCTTCACCAAAATATTGCAGTTTAAAGCTAATCTGATTTGAAATACCTTACTATTTATTATTACTTTTATTAAAGTACGGCTTGTAGGCCCCAGTTCATTGGACCACGACTAAGCATATGGTAAGAGACCGCACTTGTTCTAAAAAGGGTAAAACATAACTGGAAGAAATAGATAATAGATACATAGAAAGTATTGTTAGCAATCTTTGACGGAAGTGGTTGAGGTGTGGGAACATGAAGTGAATTGTCTAAGATCACACTGGGTAGCCAGTCTAGTACCTTAGCTACACAACCAACCTTACTCCTCTTTACTCGCTCTGATTTGATCTCTCTGCATTTCCAGAGCACCTAAAACCTTGATATCGACTCTTTTGAACAACAGTATAGATAATACTTATTAACAGTGTAATTTCTGTGCATTTTAGCTTTCTCCATCTATTTGGGAATTATGGGTATAGGATGGGTGGTTTTTTTATTATTTATTTTTATTATTGGTGCAGTAAACATAAGAGATTTTGTTATTCATTGTTTTAATCACAGTACCTTAAAAAAACCTTATATAGGCCACTTTTGTGATTCTGGAATTCAAGGCTGCACGTGACATTACTTCAGTGGTTTAAATATCAAACAGGTTGGGTACATTTAACTCAACTCCCAGTTACATGAATGGGAAAATGTGTGTTTTTACCGCCTGGTAGAATCTGACCCTAAATAAGTGTGCCGCAGACTCTTTATAATCTATCTAATCATCAGACCACCAGGTCACAACGCAGAAGCAAACAATTTAAAGGGCCCTGCTACAGCTCACAATTATTTTCCCTAACATTCTGAAATGTTATATCACTTACAGGGTATACTTTGCATCCTTCACATGTAGGGTCAGTTGGAAAAATTTTAAACGGGAGACAATTCTTCAAATTCTTTAAAAATATTGCTTACAATTAATTATATTTGAAATCTATTCTCAAGCTTGGAATTTAGACAAAGCCACATGTCACTGAGATGGTTCTTTTGGCCAAATATTAGGGCCAAGCCTGTAATGTAGGAAATCTATTAACAAAAATAAAATAATACAATAAACCAGGGACATCGTAAGCCTTGGAGCATCCCCCGTGCCCGTGGAACTCAATATTTAAAGTGTGGTTCTACTTTGAAAATTTCCCATGTAGAAAAGGGGCAGCTATTCAAGCCAACAGACCGACCCAGGTGTGTATTCAGAACCGTGGTTCTTAATTGTATTGACAAAAATAAGGACTTTAGTCAAGTTGGTAGTGCAGAAACAACAGCTAGGGGAAAGCAAGCTGTATTTAATGCTGGTCTGTGCAATTTCAATAGATTTACTCAGACCCATATAAAAATGCCTAAGTCCTAATCAACTGCATGTTTGGGATAGATTTAGACAAGCTTTCAAATGGAATCCAGTTTTCTTAAGACCCCAACCACACAGCTGGTCCAATAAAAGTTATCACCCACAAAAATCTTTGCCTCTTGCATAATTCTTGGACCATCATGGCCACAACATTGCTCTAATACTACTAAGTCCCATTCAGTTATACACATGCAAACTCATGGAACACAATGGACCTCTGTATAATTATCACTGAACTTGGGCTGAAGAACTGGTGTTCACCTTGAGAAGGAAACAGCCCAGCTTGACTCTCACATCACAGGTTGGGCTTGCAATACTGTCAACTAGAATAAGTGGCTTACTCCAAAACTGCAGAGGACTTGCTCAAGGGTTTCTTGTGCCAGATCAGGGCATTCTGGGAAATGAGTTCTGTTTCAGGCTCTACCTAGCAGGAGTGTGTCAGAGCCTTGGTTTCAGGATTCCTATTTTACCAAACAAATGAGATTAAACGCCTTGAGTACGTTAGAACAGCTAGAGTCACTTTAGTACGACAGACAAATATAAATAACTGGTTGGCCAATACATCATACCAGGAGAATGTAACAACATATTTCTAATCTATATAATCATTTCTAAACTGTCTTTAATATTGAATTGTGCAGAAACTAAACTGACTAAACATTAGGAGGTATGAAACAAAGCACCTGCTAGTGCATTATTAGAATAAAAAGAGCATCTCAGAAAATGCAAGAGCATCTTAGTTCACAAGACTTCATAATTATGCAGACAGACTCCTCACCCAGTTGTTCAAAGTTGCAAGTCTGGGGCTTCTCAGCACCAGTTAAAAACCACTTCTGCCCTCAAAATTAGGAACAAAACAAGCACAGCTGCGGGAGGCAACAGCTAGTGCTGCTGAACGTGATGCTTTCTTACTCCCCATTTAATAAAGTTGGATTGAGGAGAAAAACTAAATACTCTTTAGGCATCCAAGTTGAATGTCTAGGTGATGGTGGCATTCAGTATCACCACCTCCCCTTCCCCCTCGGCCTAACTCAGTTGGCACTTAAGTTTCCTTGGTAATGTCCAGTAGCACCTAACTTTCTGCTGGCAGGTGTATGCACAAATTCTGACTAAGATGGATTGCTTGGTGCCTGCCTCACATCTAAGCACCATCAACATTCACAACCTCATGGTCTCTTGGCAATTTCCATTTGTGAGGTCTGATTTTGCAGATATGTTTGACCACCTCAAACCTATGAAATGGAGAGAGAGAAAGATGATGCCCCATTTAAAGAATACTTACATGGTTAAAGCATATAGTTGTGGTATAGACATTGGGGGTTTTTTTTACTCTCCTGTTTTTAAGCCAAAATCTCCTGACTTCATGGGTGGGGGACCCAACTTGTGATTTTGGAAGGCCCAAAGTCAGCAATATTGTATTTTCCCTTGTGCACTACATGTTCATTAGGGCTCCGTAACGTGCAGGATCAAGTTAGGACTTTAATAGAGGCCTTACTTTTAACACCAACTATTGTCCAATTATTCCAACTCAACAGACTTTAATGTAGAATCATAGAAAGGAGGACCAGAAGGGACCTGTAAGGAAGGAAAAGTTGCTCTCCTAGATCCCGGTGTTCCCCCTTGATATATTTGTAGGTGGCTATCAAGTCACCTCCCAGGCTTTTGCTCAGGCTGAACAAACCCAGATCTTGAAGTCTCTCCTCCTAGGGCCTGCCCTCAGGCCCTTGATCATGCAGGTGGCCCTTCTCTGCACCCTTTTGAGTTTGTCTGCATCTTTCTTGAAGTGCAGTGCCTAGAACTGGATGCAGTACTCCAGCTGTGGCCTCATCAACGCTGAGTAGAGCAGGAGGATCACCTTTCTGGATCTGGTGGCGACACATCGGCTGACGCACGCCAGAGCACTATTTGCTCCATTGGTGACTTTGTCACACTGGTGGCTCATGTTCATCCTTTGCTGAGCCAGTCCCAAACCCACCTCACTGTAGCCTAGTCTAGGCCAGTACTCTCCAGCTTAACTGAGAGGATTTCCTGGGAAGCAGTATCAAAGGCTTTGCTGAAATCTAGGTAGATGACGTCCGCCTCCTGTCCCATGTCCAAGTGGTTAGTTACCCGGTCATAAAAGGACACCAGGTTTGTTAGGCATGACCTCCCCTCTACAAAGCCATGCTGGTTACTTCTCAGTACCCCACCAGATGTGAGCTTGTGGTTGATGGCCTCCTTGACAGTTTTTTCAAAGATCTCTACTTCTCTGCCACTCTTCAGTAACACTCTGCCTAAGAGAAATGCCTAAAACTCAATGCATGCAGGAACAGAAAGTATCGCCCACCCTTTAGCCAGCAGCTGCATCTCATTCTCAGTAGAATTTTCTGTGCATCTACAGTGATCTACATGGTTTCAATCGTGCCATTTCAGTACATAAAGAGGCTGGCACAGAGCCCCTGAAGGGCTCCCTCAATAGTATTCTCTTTCCTAGGACACAAGACGGGTATGCATCAGCCTCTTGTCTCCGGGTGCCACTTTAATCTCCTTTGCATCTCCTACACATGACTTTCAACCAGAGGCCTGGTAGGCCAAAGCAATGGCTTTGCAGACTCTGCTCCTCTCACCTGCTTTAATAGGGCACGTGCTTGAAAGGATGCAATGAATGTAAGAATTAGAATTTTTTCCAGCCTTTACACAAGCCATCAAAACAGGGAAGCTTCTCATTTCCTCGCTTGCCACTTTAGTTCGCACCTATTTCTAGTCCTTGTTCATAAGCAGTCATTATGAATAGAAGTGTAGTGCCTACAAAGAACCAGGCTGCAACCTTTAGTGCCAACTTCTGAAAATACGCCCTTGAAAATCCATCTAATTTAATCTTGCAACCAGTATTAGTTCCTTTGTTGTCATTCCTAGGCCTAGCAGATCACCAGCCTGCTACTTTCTTATCAACAAGACCCTTAAGCATGCTTTCTCCTCACCATGGGGCTCGTGCCAAAGAAACAGTCCAGGGATGGAGTAGGGAGCAACTAGGAGGGGGAGTGCTGGGGAGAAAACTGGCTTTTTGCGTTTTCATATGAGGCATGTTCATCAGAGACAGCAAGAATTGGAGCTGCATGTTGCTTCAGGGAGTCAGGAGCAAAAAAGGATTTGTATTTTTAAATCATTTTGTTAATTGGGGATCAGAAGCTCCAAGGGGTGGGGAACGGGCAAGCAAAACAGCATTTGTGTTTAAATGAGTGTGTTAATCAGGGATCAGCATGGAATTATACAGCTGGGACGGGGAGGCCAAAGGGAGAACAGCCTTTTTTTTGGATCATCAGTTTAATGATACGTCTGGTTCAGAGTTCCTTTGATTGATACCAGTAAGAGGGTATTTTAAAGAGAAAATAAGCCTTCCTCATGTTTAGGAGCTTTTTGGTGCTGTAAGAACTGTTAAAAATAAAAAGGTCATCCTGCTCATGGGAAGGATCTGGAGCCTTCCCCTCCCCGTCTTCTGCGCTGCTCCCCTCAGAGCAAGTGTACTGTATGCTGTTAAATTATTCTTCTTTCCCCCTTTATTTTGGAATTCTCTGTCCCATCCTATAGCGAGAGCTTCCCCTTTCACACATCCACCAGAACAGGCTGGTAATGAACTGCCAAAAATAATGCTGGGGTGAGTCACTACAAGGACATTTAGTAGAAATGATAACACATTGCAAAAATGAAAATTATTGCATTTGCTGTACATGGGAACAGTAAAAAAAGATCCTCTTTTATTGCACTTGGAATTAAATAGGAAAAAAGCTGACATTTCCATGCTGGTATATAATACAATTCTCTTGCCAGCAATTTGTTTTCCTTTTAAATGCAAGTTTTTTTATATTTCTAAGAAATATGACAATACTATCAAAACCTTTGCAAGGCCATTATGACTATATAGAAGTTTAATTCTCTTGCCTTTTTAATTTTTATACTCTGCTATTCAGAATTACCTTATTTCTTTAAGGAAACTCTTAAACTTTCTGCCTAGCAGCATCTGGCAGTTTCTTTTTTGTAATAATAATAAAAAAATACATGGAAAAATACATGCAAAGTGTCTCAAACTTCTTTTATGGTTAAGAATAAACAAGACAGAATTTTTTCCATTAATCCATTTCAACAAACATATCTGAATAATGTCCCTGTTTAAGACATCAAAGTTCAACACGTTAAATATAGGATTTCCCAGTTCCAGCCTCAGTGGAACGTAAAAGGATGATGCGTGGACGAAAAAATTCAGTTACCTTATTTTAGTACATTTTTTCATCTGTGGATTTAGTTTGTTTTCCTGACTGTTCTTGCTATTTTATGAGACTTGCATTATGGTGAAACCTATTTTGGGGCTGCAATTTATGAAACTTTTGGCTGCTGATACAGTACTTTTTAGCCTGATGTCACAGTCTCAGTTAAAATAATAAAGACATTCTCTAATATACTGGGTCAGTGAAACAGAGGATCTCAGGGCAAAACTGGCTTCTCCATGGAGGTCCAAGATATGGCCCATGCAACATTAATGACTTCATAGTCTCAAAGATGTAAAAGCCAGAAGCAACCATTGTGTGTATGCACATTGACCTCCCACATAACACAGCCCACAGAATTTCACCCAGTAATTCCAAGCCCAAGAATTTGTGGGAGGTCTGAAGTGGGACTTACCTAGGAATTAACTCATGTATTGGCACTCTGAACAAGGGGAAAAAAAAATCACCCCCAAACTCATGTTAGGCCTACGGGGAAGTGTAGTCATTGAGAAGGCTGAGCTGTCAACTTTCTTTCATTGAGAAGGAAACTCTTTGATGTGCTTCCGCCCAGAAAAGCAACTTTCCCTTTTTTCAGTATTATCTTTACAGCCCAAGAAGGTAACATTAAGCCAAGATTATGGAAAAGTTTGTTCCTGTAAAACAAATTAACCCTATATCAGTTGAAGCTTTTTTTCTTCATCTCCCTCCCACATCATGTTTTTCTCCTTCAGTTGAAAGGTTAGCTTCCAAAATGTATGCCTAATATTAACAGTCAGTTTTGGGGATTATGTAGGCCTGCTGCTGAGGAGCATCCCAGCTGAGCTTGGCCATACCTAGGAATGGCAGGCTGTGCTCTGCATCTGTGCAATAATCAAGGGATTGCTGAGTAGTGGGTTTTCTTGGTCAAGAGACCAAGAAGTATGCTATGATCAGTGATAAGAAAGATTGAAAATGGTATTATGCCTTTGTTCCTAGCTGCACAAAGGGATGATCCTCCAGAAGCTCTACCTTTAAGAAAAGAGGAATGGTTGGAAAAGAGGCTCCTTTTTGAGTAAACCCAGTCCTTAGGAGAATGGCCCATTGATCAAGGTCCATCATATAGAAATGTTTACAAGTGGTATTGCATGACTTCCAAAACGAAGGGAAACTAAGAAGGGCAGGGAGCAATGATATAAAGTAGTAGTTAATCAACCAAAAATATACATCCAAGCTGCTCATTCTACCATTTGTTTTTCCTTTGCAATGTTTTAACAGCATTTATTTCCCATAAATGAGTTCTCCAGAACTTTAATTTTCTAATGGCAGAAACCGAACACACCAGTTAGTATTACTGCAAAGAGGGAACAGCTCCAGTGTGTGAGATACATTACAACATGTGAAAGAGGAGTGTTTGTTTTTAAAAGGTTTAAAATATTGTTTCTTTATTTTCTCCTCTAACTCAGAGAACTTTGGCATTTGACTAATTTACCGTGCGTTTAAGGCTGGTAGCAATATTGGAAAAGAAATATGATAATCACATGCTGCCACAAAGCATTCTATACCTCACTCTCTTTTTCAGCTCCAGTTTCACATGTGTTGGTTCAATGGAATATTCAATAGACATTTATAGGAAATAAATTGAGAGATGAATGTAAACCATATGGCATCTGGAGGTTTATTTGTAAAGCCCCTGCATCAAAGCTTTCTCCAGATCACACCATATTAGCTATGTTTTTCCAGTCCAGCAGAATCAGGAAGGTAACCACAGACTTCCTTGATGGAAAACACATGAAAAACAGAACAAATCTTAATATGCAGCTACAGCAACTGTTCAAGTAGCATCATTTAAAGTAATTTTATTACTAATGTGTAAGGAGTATTGTTTAGTAATGGATTCCAAACCAAAACCAAAAGTAAGTTCATTTGCTAAATTCCACCACCCCTAATTTGCAGGACACATAGGCCATTAAGTTGTATCAAACGATATATAATTAGTGTTTGTACTTTTAAGCTATTTGGAGCAATTAGATACTTTCTTGAAGCAGAAATGCTGCACTGGATTTATACAGAGAGACTTTTCCCAAGGAAAACATATGCAATCACATTCTTATAAGTAATAAAAATTATTGATTGGACAGAATGAGAAATTTGTTCTCAACCTTATTTATTTTTGTAGCAAAAGAAAAAATTCTCAACCTTAAATGTGTTCTGTTTTCTGGAGTTTGGCAACAGCCAGCATGCATTACATTTGAAATCAAATTAAATTGTATTCGCATGCAGTATGTTATATAAATCATTATGAAATGCCAAGAGCTTGTACATATATATTTTTTTAAGTTTTCACTTATTTTCCAAAATAGTTTTCATTTTTCAATGTCAACCCTTTTCACCCCCTCAGTTCAACAGTAATGATTTGTGTGTTAAACTTTCTTGTCATTTGACTTTTTTGTTTTAATGGCACGTTTAATATTTAAGATTTCACATACACACTTGCATTAATTGGGCAGGGAAGTACGTGAAGGTGCAAAGGAAAGCAAACCCTAGTGCCCCCAGTCTTGCACATATTTGCCCTACTGCACTAACATTACACTCAGTACATGAAACTAAGCATGTGCATAACTTTGTAGGATAGTGAACTGGCATTTTTCAGTTAAGCCACCAGTCAGGAAACCATCTCTATCCAGAACAGGATTTGGGCACTGGCCCGGATTCAGTGCTTGCATTATGGCATGTGTTTAAATCCCTTTGACTTCAAAGTTAAGCATTTGCTTAGGGTCCTGATTTTAAAACCCACCGGTGTCAAGAAGAATCTTTCCATTGACTTTAATGGGCTTTGGATTACACCCTAAAACCCCAGCTCAAGATAACCTATTATTACAATAATAAATGACTTGTAAAGCCATTCCAGGCTTTTTAACCTCCTTTGAATAGGCACATTTATACTATGAAATAATAATGACTACTTTAAAAACTATTACATTGCAAAAGCACACATTTGGGATCATTCCGCTCCTCTTCATTAATACTTAGCACTTATATAGTGCTTTGCAGCCAGAGATCTCAAGCGTGCTTTACAAGTGTGGGGAAGATGCTGTTATCTCCATTTTACAGATTGGATAGGCAAGACAGGGGAGGCATTGGGCCGGATCCAATGTCCCATTATAAAAAGGCCCCCTTTGACTTCAATGGGCACTGCATTACATCTAAAGGCCTGAATCTTCAAAGCATTTGGACAATAGCTTGCATTGAAATCAGTGGATGTTAGGTTGGTTGCGTTGCTGCATGTTACCCAGTGGGTGCGTCTACATGTGCAATTAATGCACCTTAATTTGCTGCTTAGAAAATGCAGGTGCATTAAACTGTGGCTCTGCATGCATCTGAACTGTGGCTCTGCACACATCTGAATGACGCATCCTGATCTCCACATGGCTGGGAGGCAGCTTTCTGGCAGCGGGGACAGCTCTCCCAGTCGTGTGGACATCAGGACGAGTCCAGATCTCCATGTGGCTGGCAGGTAGCTGGGACAGCTCTCCCTATCCCCTGTAGCCCCATGCTGCCTAAGCTGACCGAGAGCAATTTGCTCCCACTGAACATCTACATGTGTGCTTTGGTGCATTCGTTTAATGCACTGATTTCTACTACCTGCAGCTACAGGTACTAGGAAATGGTGCATTAGACTAATCTGCTGCACAATAATTGCTGCACACATGTAGATGGTGATGCTTTACTGAGCATTAGATTAGTCTAATGTGCAGTAAAGCATCTTGTGTAGACAAACCCAGTGAGCCAGAGATGGGTTCTACCCCCGACCTGAAGCCTGCATTGCTCCGCCAACAGGGGCTTTCCTCCTTCTTCTTATGGACTAGCAAATGACTACATTCTGATATCTTAGCTAATACTAAGGTCACGCACAAAACTTAGATCCATATGCTTATTTCAGACGGCTTAAATGTCTCAGAGGGAAGGAAGGCTGATTGGACTCAGGGTTCTTGTCTGAACGATTCCAATGAAAAGAGAGTTTTTTGGAGTGGAGGATTCACTGAGAGCAGATGTGGAGACTGAAGGATGGCCGTATAATATATCTAGGCAGCATCTATTGAGTTTTTTATTTGATAAGTCTACTATTGGAGAATCTATCACTGAAAAATGATAATCAAAAGTATTGTACTGAAAGTGTTACTGCACTAAGTTTTGCATGGTGCCCAGAGTCCTGGACAGGCACCAGTGAAATCAGAAATAAAATAAACCTTGGCAAAATCCAGATTTGGATGTTTGAATTGCAAATGCCCTCAGAACTCAGGGGGTGCTGGAACCTGGGATATTAGTTGGAGTTCATCTCTAGCTAAAACTCTCTTCTAATCATCAGGTCTCATTCATTCATCAACATACAGGTTAGCCTTTAAACATATGGCAGTCAATGAATGCCACTCACAAACCTTAGAAAATAAGTATGCAAGCAACATCAGTTTAAAAATATGCAGCTAACTGCTGGAAGCTATTAAAACCCAAATAAACAAAAGAGATTATACTTCAAAGAAATGTCAACAGTTTTTCCTCTCCTAGAACAGAGCAGTTTTCTTTACTTCTATCCACAGCCACATCTGGAAAGTGCTTACTGCTTTACACATCTCTAACAGTAAAATTAGTTTATTGATTTTTTTTTTTAGAATTTCCTGATGGATTTATGCAATTTCCAAAACAAAGGTAAACTTGCAGTTAAAAAAAAAAAAAATCCTCTGGTAATAACAACAAAGAATTCATGAACTCTTATATAAGAGCATGACAGTTATGTAGAGAAGCAAAGCCAGCCACTCTTCAAATAACACTACACCTCTGAGACTCCTTTGAGATGCAAAGAAATGGTGATTTCAACTACATCCCTCTATGTAAATGAAAATATTGTCTCAGTTGTTTAATAAATATTAGTTTCTTATGACCAGTTTTAAACACGGAGAGCTAATTATTCATTTGAAAGAAGGTGTGGAGGGTTGATTTAAATTCATTTGAACCAACATTTTCCAAATACATTGAAACAGACTTCAAGACAAAACCAGCATATTTCCACATAGAGGACTTGCAGACAATTAAATGCTCATGATGCTTATAAATGTTACAGACTATAAAATATTCTAACATAAACACAAAATATTTATATTATAAGATATAAACCCTGGTCTAAAATTAACATCTGATTGCCCAGAGATCTAAGCTGTCCCAGTTCAGGAGGTCCAATGGCTGAATGTGTAATTTGTTTAAGATTCCTCATTTGTAGCAGCCAAGCCTGCAAAGACTGTTAATTTGATTTTGGTTTACAATTAACTAGGCAGTAGCAACTTAGCCCACACAGAAGACTGCCAAGAAAAATGATATCTTTGGTAAATCACCAAGTATCAAAATGTGGACAACAGATTTTTTTTTTTTCTTTCCCCTGCTACAAACTATTTTTAACGAACAACGATGTTTTTCATGGAGTAGAAGTATTTAATAGAAAATATAATGACGTGGTGCAAACTTTGCAGAACAGTCCAAGATCTAAAAAAGTAGCAGTATATGTTGAAATTAGACAAAAAAAAAAATATCATTTAAGCATTAAGCCTACAGTAAATGCTCTGTAGTCAAATAAAAAGAAAATAAACTCTAGCGAGACCGCTGCAGAATGGGAACGCGGGGCTCGGCTGTTTATTTATAAACGGGTAACAAGTAGATTCTTTCGCACTAACTAAACCAGACAGTAATTATAAACACAGATTGGTTAAATTCCCTGCACCCTATCAAAGGAAATGAGCTCCTCTCTTTTCCAAACATTGTCATTTGTTTATTGAGCCTCTTTTGGGCTTGATTTCATTTAAAAAACTATGAAAAGCCCACATCTGCAACCCCCCAAAACAATGTCAACCTTGTTAAGCTGATCCACAGTCCTCATTACACAAAAATTTGCAGGCAACATAATCGAGCATTTTAGAAAGTAGCCACTGGAATACAGAGCAAAGAATTTGGATTATTTTTGTTCCATTACAGAAAACTTATATTACTGTGCAATAGAACAGGAAGCAAACAGTAACCGCCTCAGTAGTTCTGGATAATTAGTTACCTAAATTCTCCGAGGTGAGCACAATGTACTTAGATGGGGGAACATTACTGCTTGTATTCAGAAATAACGGCATAATCTTGGTTAAAATGAAAATGATAAATACCGAAGTAAAAAAAAGTCACGTTTAAAATCATTAGTCTTTATCAGTAAAGTACAACTGAGTTCCTCATTAAAGTAACAGTTTTATTAAAAAGGGGGATGATACTGCTTATATTAGCTAGTGGCAGATATCAGATTTCAACAAACTTTAACACTGTAGACACTATTAAAACATCATTATTAGAGTTGCCATGCTTGGGTGATTTGAAGTAAAGTGAATTTCGTGCGCTTGCTGGAAGACGGCAGAATAAATCCCAGAGCTTGAGCGTGTAAGAACTGACCCAGACTTTGCAGGAATAAAGTCCAAGGAGTCTTGCCATCGACTCCGGTGGGAGCAGGATTAGGGAAATTCTCTCCTGTGTTGAGGGCCTGTGCAAGGCCTATCTGCGACTTAAATCCTGTTTTAAAGGGCTTAACTGGGATTTAGGTGGTGCACGGGCCTAGTGCTGGGCCTGCAGCACAGGGGGGAATAAACTGTTAACACCATTTATGATCTTTTTGTGAAGCAGATTGGTGGAGACGGGACATTTGGAGCTATAACCTGTTATAACAGAGCATAAAAGAACAGGATCCTCTCTCTAATTGCAAATAATGCCCATCAAGATCAGTGGGGAATATAGTCCAGGCCTTGATCAGTTTGAGGGTGAGCTCCGTAGCAAAAAAAAAGGAAAGAGGATACAAAAGACAAAGGTCAACCAGCTAAAATGATGTGGGGGAAGCAGGAAAACAGGACTGACCATAAAAGCTCTTTTCCAAGAACAAGCAGCAACAACAGATAACAAAATAGCATCAGGAAAAAATAACATTGATTTCAGTAATCCTACGGTGTACCAGTCTTATTCAGTGTATACCTTACTTCATTCTGCTTTATTACCTTTTGTGTATGTATAGGAACCACCGTGCACAGGACTGCAAAAGAGGCAAGCAGCAAACCTTAGGGAGCAGAGAGGACAGGGAACGCACAGGGCAAGGGCACAAATTACACCAACGCGGGGCAAAGTGCTTCAAGTGGAACTGAGCTAAAAGACGATAACAACTGCACTACAAACCCCCCTTAAAGGGTGCAAAAAGGTGTTCGTGGGACAGATGGACTGATAAGGGGACAATGGACTCTCGCCAGATTATGTTCCCACATAGATTGTGGTGGCAAATACGCAGATGCCATCACAGAAAATTATGGTGTTTATTCCCTGACGGGACTAAATCATTTGCTACCGGGTCAGCCCTGCACATTTGTCTGCGGCTTACAGGTAGGAGACGTCTCTTGTGTAGTGGCAATAGCTTATTCCAGAAGTACCTACCACTTCAGTGCAGGTACAACATTTAGAGGAGAACTCACCCAGTGCCCAAAATGCTCATTTTCTCTTTCTCTGCCATCCTCCTGCCTGGATTTGACCCTGGGTGGCATGTTGTTTACTAGGCCTGTGCAAAGCGGCTAGTATTCGCTTTGGATTCGGCCGATTCGGGAGACACTGATTCAATTTGGTGATTCGAACCACTGTCCCGACTTGATTCGGCCGAATCTGATTCGGAGATTCGGCTCCTGCCAAATCTCTGAATGTCCGAATCGGCCAGGCCAGGCCCATCCCCCACCCGCCTTCCCAGCCCAGCAAAGGCTGCCCTGTCCGCCCCAGCTCAGAGGGTGCTACAGGCAAGGGGCGATCCCCGCTGCCCCCCACTACCTCCCCCTCGCTCCCCCAGCCTCTCCACGGGTGCCCCACCCAGGCCAGCTCTGGCCCGTTTAGGGAAAAAAAACCCCAAGAAAACCCCCACACTCACCGCTCCTGCTGGCAGGGGGTCAATCCCTGCTGCCCCCCATTGCCCCACACCACGTGGGGGGCTCTGCATGAGCCCCCCAAAGCCCCAAGACCGCAGTAGGAGCAGTGAGTCCCAAAGATTCGGAGAGCTTTGAATTGATTCAGACCTTTAAATGGTCCCCCGATTCAATTCGGATTTGGAGATTCGACCACCGAATTGGGCCGAATCGCCTCCGAATCAAATCACCACCCAAAGCTTCACACAGCCCTATTATTTACCTTATCTAAGAGTCTCTGTTAAACAGCTCTTTTCCATTGCTTTGCTGTCTAACCAAGCCTTTATTATCACTCTATCACCCTTGTATCCAGTCACATGCTACCACTTACATTTGGCACTCCTGAACACTCTGCCATCAGTTTATGATCGTAAACATAATATTATGTTTATACATAATATTGCCTATTATTGCCTATTTATACATAATATTGCCAACATTATAATGCCTATAATTCCTCAAGAACAAAATAAGCAGACAAGAATCACTGTAACTGTCAAGGAAGTGGGCTAATCCAAACCACTCAGGTGCCTTCTGTTGTGTCACCCCACCCTTTCCTGATTCTCACGTCCTTGGAGCCTGATGCTGCACTGAGCTTGCAGCAGGGACTATGTCTTCCCAAGTGTTCTGCAAATTGTTAGCGATACCTGATGTGGTAGAAATAATAAGCCATGATAATACTGGGCTAGGTCCTCAGCTGGTGCAAGAAAGGCTTTGCTCCTTTAACTTCAAAGGAGCGGGCTCTGCTGATTTACGCCAGGTGCAGGAAGATCTGGCCCACCATGTCCAGGTTGATTTGAATTGTGCATACAAGGAAATCTCTCAGAACATCCCGCTCTGCGTGGAGGGTGAACATAAAAGGCACGGGTAGGGGGAAATCCATCCCTTTTTATTTTTAAATGCTCAAATGTTTACCAGCTGACCTTCCCTTTACTGCAGATCTGGGAATCAAGGTGCATACAATAAAGTTCAAACCAATCAACTGCTTTCATCTGTTCTTGTGCAATGAATTTTTAAACATTTGGTCATTAAGACCAATCTATATGCAGGTCAGTTTTTTGAACAGGATGGGAACAGTTTGGGAGCAGATGCCAGGGCACTGACTCATGAAAAGGGGCTAGTAAAGAACCTCAGAATACATTTATATTGGGCCACCCATCAGGTGCATGATACCCACACTAAGGGAAGGGGGGGAGGAGGGATGACTGCTGAAATGATCAAAAATAAGTATTACTAATTTCTGTAACAGTTTCTTCATTAATTAAACACTGTTGTAAAGATACTGCAGAGTGATCACCAGCAACTTTAATAGAGTTGGCTGACCTATTTCCAGCAAATAGTTTATAGCTTTTCTTGGCCTCTTCTTCTATCTCCAAATTTTCTGTAGATAAATCACAATTTTTAGGAATTTGGTTTAATTGGTTAAACTCTGTTAGATTATCTGTCACTTCATGCAAACATATTTTAGCCCATAGTTGTTCTCAAATTGCTTGTTGTAAATGCTCAGTATTCTGAATTCATGTACTACCTTGATGGCTATTTTTCCGAGTCTAGTGGCATTGCTTTCACTCCAAATGGAGGACATAAGCTTTATCAACAGTATATTAAATTCTGTCAGTATATCGAGCTGGGGAAAAAAGCAAATTTCAGCCATACAGTCACCTAGGGCATTTTTACACGTACTCTGGGGGTGGGAGGCCAGGGGCTGCTTTAATTAGAGCAGCTCATGGAGCCACTCTAATTAAAGCATCTGAAGTGTCTTGTGGATCAGCGTCCCCACACTTCAAGATGGTGGTGGAGGTGCTTTATTTAAAGCCCATCAAACGAGTTTTAGTTAAAAGTGCCCCACCACCATTTTTCAGTGTGGGGATGCTGATACACATGACGCTGGAGTCTGCTGGAGTGTGGTAATTACCACACTCCAGAAGACTTGATTAATTGAGTCTGCTCCAACATGCTGTAATTACAGTGCATCCAACGAGTCCCCAAGCTTGTGTATAGGTATCCCTAAATCTATATATCTATAGCCATAGATATATAGATATCTATATAGATAAATATATAGGGCTTAGTCTGTCCGTCTGTGTGGGTCTGTCTGTCCGTAACACTCTTTAAATGTGAATAGCTTGAAAACTGTGAGAGAGAGAACATTTGTGTCTTCAGAGAAATTTCTTTGCTAAACCTTAGCATTTGTTTAGTCACCATGTCAGGATGATCCCAACTTCCAGAACTGGGAAAAAGGTCAGAAGCCAGGGCTGTTTCTACTGAGCTCCTCCCAGGAGGGTGCTGGGAGCCCGGTGCAGTGGGGAGGGAGAGGGAAGGGCCAGCTAAGGAAAAGCAGGAGCCAGGCAGAGGCACGAGGCAGTAGGCAAGCAGCAGTGGCCCCGTCCCAAGCCCCGAACAGGGAAGGAGGTGCCTGGGGGCAGCACAGAGGAAGCCCCAGGGGTGCGGGTGGCTGTTGTGAGGTGCGGAGCTCACCTGCCCTTGCCCAGCAAAGAGGCACACAGGCGGCAGCATGGGCAGGTCCGCCTCCAGCCCGCTGGATGAGAGCAAGTGCAGGAAGAGATTGGTATCTTCAAATGTTCAGCCTATTTTATTTAAGTTTTATAAATATTTAATTTATTTAATAAATATAAAAAATAAAATCTATCTGCTTGTTTTTTGTTATTTGAAATTCATCGGTCATTCTTGCCGGGCAAATCACTAGTTGCATGATATTGTTTCTGTTGTACCGACTAGATGACCTGTACAAAGAGGAAGGAACGTCTGATTTTGATTCTCTTAGGGAAATCGGAGACTATGACATACCGGTATTGTGGGGGGTGCTTTCTCTTAAGTCAATCAAATGCTCCAATAACCAGAGAAGTGAGAAAAACAGAAGACTCTAGGATGTCTACCAGAGAGCCTCCATAAAAAAAAATAAATAGGGAAAGTGTTTAGAAACTGATTGCTATTGTCAACCTTAGAAAAGACACAATGATCCTTTTCCTTTTCCCCTTTCCACAAGAAAAGTACATAATACTCTGATATCATTCATGAACCTGACTTAAAAACTCTCACTCATCCAGGCGGAGCATGAAACATAAGACATAATTCCTTGGACAATGACTCTATAGTTGCTTCCAATTATTATAGCCAATATTCTCTTTTCACACTAAGTAAAATCTTTCCAATTTGTGAAGGGGAGGATCACAGAACTTTGCTTGTCCTGTTTGATCATGTGCGTTACAAGCAGGCCACCGAATGGGGAACCGCTGTGCTAAGTATCAAGTCCATTTAATAATCTGCATACCCTGCTTGGTGCATTGTCTGAGTTCACTGGTCTCCATTTTTCCCAGCATGAATGCCTGTGGTTGCACACAAATATGGTCAGTTGTATGTGAACAAACTTATTTGCCTGAATGTGAGCCCAGCTGAATATTCAATTAAACTCAAATCAGGGTCTATAAAAACACACATAAAAATGTTAGCAATTTTTTTACATTCAAATATTTTACTTCATGTACAATTTAGAGTACATAAAGTACTACAATGAATCCCTACCTTTTGCCTACATCTGACCACATTCTTTACATAAGGTTTGTGGCTTATTAATTATGTAAATGTCAAGGAACTTCACTTTTTTTTTTTTTAAAGAAACAACACAACCCTTGCTTAAGCATCACACTATATAGTCACAGTCAGGTACTTGGTGCACTGATTTCTCCTATTGTTGAACTTCTTTGATAATTTCACCTTTAAGAATTTTAAATAATTTCACTTGGCCGAATTCTTCCCATATCAATCTAAGTGTTGATCCAACCCACCATATACACCATGAAACTCTGGCTCCCATGCCAGTGATCATTACAATTACAATGATAAACTTTTGGTACAAAACTTAGGTTTTTGGATGCTACCACAAATTGAGTGAAAAACATACTGAAAACTGGGAGGCAACAGGGAATGGAAATCAGGAAGCCTGGGTTGTAATCCTAATGCTGTCTCTCACTCAGCATGGACCCTTAGCAAATCATTTATCCTCTTTGTGCCTCGGTTGCTTCATCTGCAAGGTGGGGATAAACGGAATATGCAGTCACCTTTGTGAGGAGGTGCGAGATCCTCAGATAAAAGCTGCTACGAGTGTGAAGTATTTATCATCATATCGAAGAACAGATGGCCCAAGGCAGTGATCTAGTTAAAAGAGCTGCAAAGAGTTGTAAGGAAGCTCTGGCCATGACGTATGCACTTTATGATGTGCATTCCCTCAGACAATGCATGATGAGTCGGCTGCGGCAGTTTATGTTCTGGATTAAAACATACGCAGAAATAAACCAAAGTTTTTATGTGATCCTAACAAATAAACGGGAGGCACGGACAGGAATGTCTAGCTGACGGGAAAACGAGACACCACAAACAAACCACAGCTTGATGATAAAAAAGCCTAAGATTTATAAGGCACAGCTGGTTATGTGTACTGCTTTTGTAAGCCTACAGCATCTGGTCACTTGTTTTAAATGCCGGAATATATGTAAGCCTGAACCTTGCACAATTGTGAAAAATAGGCAAGGCTTACTGAGATACGTGTTACAAAACACTCTCCTCTCTACACATTTGGGTGAAATGGAAACCCTCCCTGCTCCCCAGGTAGGAAATGCCAACGGGTCTGACCCAGCATCCGCTGGACACACTGAGCATTTCCATTGACTCCAGTGCATTCCCTGGACCCTGCATCAAGCCATTTAATCTCTAGTCCAGCTCTAGTACGAGGCACGCAAACCAACATTTGCATGCAGAAACAGTGCAAGAAGGATGCTAAGTATGACCTGATAACATTTTTGGTGCTAAATACTGTTTATCAATACCCCTCTAAATGTCTACAATCCCTTCCCTGTTTTGATCACAAGGATAATTATCCAAGTCATCGAAGAAAACAATTGAAGAAGCTTATTGGTCATAGCTGAAGAGTTGACCATGGAGCTACTTGCAAGAAGCTCGTCAGCTCTTACTGTGCTTTGGGCACCCAAACTGATCTCCTGAATAACGCAAGTCATAAAGCAAGCCTTGCACTTATTCCAACAACTTGTTGTGGAAGCAGAGGATGTCTTTCTGAAAGACATTCAGTCTTGTCTGTAAGTGGTGGAAAATTTGATCACGTCATTTCCACAGCTCCATAGACTTCAGTGCAGCTCAGGGGACTTGTACCCGCTGAAAACTTGGCCCATTGTATTTTACAGACACTAAGGAGACAAGTGAAAATATCACAGAAATCATTTTTAGAAGCAAAATGAAAGGTCCTTCTTCATGTCTAAATGGCAGGGCTTGTCACAAAGAAAGGAGAAACCACAGTCTTCATTCATTACTCGTAGGGCAGTTAAGTCTTCTGTTTCTAAAGGATGATTATATTTTTTTTATTCAAATGTTCAAAAGACACAGAATTTCACAATGAGTTCTGGGAAATTCAGATTCAAATGCTACATCTGAGTCACAGAAAGGAATGTGAGGCTCGAGTTTTATTGAACCAAAGAACAGCACCATGGAGTTGAGCGGAGATGGTAAAGCACAGAGATAAGGAAAGAGCTGAAGTAAAGGAAATTCTAGCGCTGCATTTGAAGGGAGTCTATAAAAAGTCAAGAGGCTGAGTGACAAGAAGAATAAAAGAGGCAGTAACCATGCATCCTAGGGGCCTCAAAGTAAAGAACAGTAATTTCCAGTAGAACAGGAGTGGGCTGAAGGGCCACTTAAAGAGATTTGGTGGACTCTTCCGGAGGGTGCTCACCTGGCCTTGGCCCCCCAGATACAGCTGTTTACATGACCTGGTGGGTTGGAGTGACCAGGGGAGATGCCAATTTATCCTGTCTGCCTCACACCCACTGCAGGTGGGGTTTTGATGGAGACCGACCTGGGACCCCTGCATGCAGGGTGGGCTTGGCAAGTGGAGTGGATGGGATGGGGCCATGGGCAGATGGAGAATGGCATCTGGGAGTGGGATGGATCGGAGGGACCAGAATCGTGGGGGCATGACAGCATGGGTCTGGGGCCTGGCGCAGAGCCGTGATCCCCTCCCCGAACGTCTCTGTGACTGGTCACCATACCACTGGGCCCTACAGACTACAGCTCTTAGCATGCCCAAGAGCCACGTGTGGGGCCAGGGCAGGTTGCACCAGGTGGCACCTCTGCACCCGGGAGCGGTAGGACTGGCTACACATGCCACAGCCCAGGCTGCCCCTGGCATCTGGGCTGGGAAGAGCCAAGGGATCTGCCACCAGCCAGACAGAATCGCTCTGCGGGCCATGGAAAGTCTTTCAGCAGCTAAAAAATATAGATTATTTAAAAATCTGCTACATCATCACCAGAAAAGCCAAACATAGTAAACAAAACCTCTTCTTTTTGTAAAGGTTACCAAGATTTTGTTCTCTCTCTGTTGACTTCGGAGCAGAGTTAATTCATAGCATAGCTATGGGCCTAATTTTGTGTCATTGTAAGTGGAAGTACAAAAAATATGTTTGTGTGATGGATGCTATTTACACGGAGGTTTCTGTTATTTAAATAAGAAAATGGACGTGCTAATTCCAGCTCTGTGCCAAATGTAAAGAAAATGAATAAACATTTAACAAGCAATCTGACAATGTGATGAAAAAGAAAAGTATTTCCATACTTCGGAAGGGAATATTCCAAGCAAGCTGGAATAAAAAGTAAACACATGCTATGCAATATTATTTTGCAGGTGTCCTTCTGAGTACAGATCAGTACCATTGTTCACAAGTGCACTGAGATCCACAGCCCAACATTGTTCATTTTTTGGCCATCGAATCTGCATGCCTCACATTCAAGCTAATGAGAAAAATAAGATAATGTAAGAATAGGCAATGACACGAACAAGGCTGATGGGAATGAGTCTGGGAGAATACAGATGGTAAAGTAGCAGATATAGTGGGACTTGGTTGGCTCCTGAATCGCAACATACTGCATGTGGCCTTGGGCATCTCACTTAACCTCTCAGTGCCATTCCCCACCTCTAGAGAGGAAACACTAGTTCTTTTTTTGACTGTCTTGATGTCTTACATTGCCAGTTTTATAAGGCAGGGACTGTTTTGACCTGTTTTTGCAGACCCCAGCAAAATGTAGCCTCTAGATGCTACTGCAACAAGGACATACAGAGAATATGACATCAAATATATCTGTCTGATGGTACAGCCTAGGGCCAGAACAGAGTTCAAATGTCCCTGACCAGGTCCCTGTGGCTTCAAAGGGACTAACACATGACTAACTGCTCCCCAGCATGAGCAAAGGCTTTGCACTTGAACCCTTAGATAATAGATAGCATTGATAATATTTTTTATTGCAAATCCAAGTACTCTACAAATTCTGCAGAGAGCCTTAAGGAAGTCCTGATGTCCATATCTAAGTAGTTATAGGGATTATTGGGGAATCAGGCAATCATGAGTAGATTTTGTTTCCTTCCTCAAAGGGTTGTTGAGAGAAATGCTATTCTTATTTTACATCCAGGGAAGGGAGGCAGCTCATATCGGAAGTATGTGGTCGAGATAGGAACTGAACCCAAGTCTCTTAAAACAGATGCCAATGCCAGACCCACAGGACCATCTCTTATCCACTCCAGACCCAGGAATCTCAGGGTGTCTCTATGTGAGGCCTAATACACACTGCAGCACCATGCGGGCTCAGATCTTAGTAATATTGCACAGTGTGGCGATCCTGGGTATGAAATCTCAAAAGCAAATCGGAAGTAACTACATTTGTATAATTTTCACTGTTCTGCAGGCTGCTGTCCAAAGGGCTGATCAAAAACCTTTGACAGTGAAAACAGAGATTTTTTGCAGCCTGCCTCTCCCATCACAGCATCTTCAATCCAAATTATTAGAGCAAACCTTTGAATAAGACCGCAGCGCACGTATTGTATAATGCAGCTGCAGAAACACTAGCTTGGTAGATGGCTTACCTGCAGATCTAATGTATTTGACAACAGTGCCAGTTTGGCATATGTTGTTCTAAATGCTGGCGATACACACACACAGACTTAGTTAACCTTGCTTGTCACTGGCTTGCAGCCTGATAACTGTGACATTGCAATTACGCCGGGGTGGCATGTAGAATCTGTGGATACTTTAGCCACTCTGTCAAAGCTAGAAAAATCCTGACTGAACTGGAGCAGGAAAACAATTTGCTGAAGCATCACCTGAAGCAGGAAGTTATTAGATGCTTGAGTGACTCCTAGAACAGAAAGCTATGTATGAATATGTACACAAGGCAAAACAGATGTTGTGCCGACCTCTGCATACTGGAATCTTATAGCTGCTCTGTTTACTCTCTTCTGTCCATAATACATCTTTAAGCCAGGTGCTCTCACTTATCAGGTATCTACATCTCTTGTTTAAACAAACGTTAACTGAACTTGACAGCAAAGGGGACCCCTGCAGCAAAAAATGGCAGAAGACAGCTTTAAAGCTACCTTCACTTCTTGCTCCTGAAAGAACTGAAGTTTTGTGTGAGTATGTAAAGGAGCAAGGTCGACGTGTTAAACTCTTGACCCCATTTCAGTGGAGCTGTTATTTGCAGCCTGGCTAGTTCTCTGCCTGCGCATCAGGTTCAATCGCACGGGCAGGAATGAGAACCAGCCTTGATAATGGGGGAGAAAGGGGGAAAACTGCTATTTTCCCAGAACCCATTCTACATTGCCATCTGAGGACCTCTTGAACCCAGGGATACTCACTGTCCCTTCTTTCCTTCTTCCTGCCACAAAAACCATCACCACCATGGCCATACTCTGGCAGCATGGGAGTGTTGTGGCTTTGTCCAGACCTACTGCCCTAGAGTCTGACAATTGTCAGGCTGTGGGTTGGGAAGCTGAAATCTGACCCTCTCTTCCTCTGCCTGGCAACAAACTGTCCTTCTTCATGTAAGGAATAAGAATTTGGAGAAAATGCTAGTGCAAATAAGTCCATAGTGTTGTATTGCAGACTAAGCAGACCCTAGGAAATGCTAGTGCAAATAAGTCCATAGTGTTGTATTGCAGACTAAGCAGACCCTAGGAAATGCTAGTACAAATAAGGCCATAGTGTTGTATTGCAGGCTAGGTAGACCCTAGCAAATGCTAGTGCAAATAAGGCCATAGTGTTGTATTGCAGGCTAGGCAGACAAGGCCTAGCAAATGCTAGTGCACATAATAAGGCCATAGTATTATATTGCAGGCTAGGCAGAGCCTAGCAAATGCTAGTAAAAATAAGGCCATAGCATTGTATTGCAGGCTAAGCAGACAAGGCGTAGCAAATGCTAGTGCACATAATAAAGCCATAGTATTATATCGCAGGCTAGGCAGACCTGAGCAAATGCTAGTGCAAATAAAGCCATAGTGTTGTATTGCAGGCTAGGCAGACGAGACCTAGCAAATGCTCATAAAGACAAGGCCTTGCAAGTACTGTATTGCAGGCCATGGTGAAAGCTATGCTGGTCGATGGTTTGACAATATGCCCATCCCCATGGTAGCTGAGTACCTCCACCAAAGAATGTGAATTTTCTGTGTTCGGAGATCTGCTGGGAAATCACATAGCTTCTTCTGATAGGTGTGAAATTAAATGGTGTCACCTCTGTGTTGAGAGCAGCACTCAAACTGCTCACCTATGAAGCAAGACAACAGACTCTGAAAGAACGGTTTATAGGCAGCTTTTGAGCCTTGCCCTTCTTCTCTTTCTCCTCCCAAGTCCTGACATGTACACCTGAGATAAGGGTCTTCAGAGCTGTACAAGTTCCTGAGAAAGATCAAGTTGCAAGAGAAATGGAGGAAACAACAACACCAGCAAGAAGGTTAATGAAAAATACGGAGAGTGCGAAGGTTTTGTTATCAGCAGAGTCGGACAACAGTATCAAGACAGAACCAATCTATATTTATCATAACAATGAACACCTACATGATGAAAAATGCCCTGGTTTCAGGGCTGCTTTGCAGCCTGCTGAGAGCCCTCAATGAGGATAGCTCGAGGGACCTCTGCATAGCTATTTCACTGTTCACACACTGCTCACGAAATCATCAACTTCCTTATCAAAGCTAAGTTTGAGTTGGAATTTGTTTTCTGATTGATTAGTTTCAGGTTTCTCTGAGTGGTGTTACACAACATTAACTTCTCAAAAGAGCCCCAGGAAATGAAAGATAATCTGCCATGTATTATTTAATATATATCTTTTAGTGTTTATTTTCATTTAAAAATTGGTACGAGGCATATCATAGCAGGCAAGGCTAGCATGCACAGTGGAGACGGGTGAAGTTCAGCTTCCACTCTAACTCCGTTCAGCTGCTCATAACAAGAGGGCGGCAGTGTGCAAACTTCTACACAGACTACTACAATTGGAAATTTGGGGCATGCAGGCTTAGACTGAAAATTCCCAAAACTAAGGAAAACTGGAATGATATTTCATCTAGTGTGTCAAAGCGCTGTTGTAGCTTCAGAGCTCATCTAAGCATCAATCAGATGAAAGCAATTACACAATGATATTGCACCACAGCAAACATTTGGACTGATTCTACTCTTAACTTCCTGACAAAAATTATTTTGGGAATAAATAATTTACTGTGCTTTGTCTCTGCCCAATAATGCACCTGCTAGAAGACACAACTGGATACCCAAATTCTATCTTTTGCAGGTCGAATTAATTGTGCCTACCACTCACTGTAACTGCAAAGTAAAAAGGTCATTTTTTCCACAATATGGCACTGCCAATGCAATGCTGGGGGATCCCTTATTGTGACTGCTGAAAGACAAGTGAAAAAACCCAGCATCGTGCTATTGGTGTGTCAGCCGAGGGGGGGTGGTTATCCTAAAATGATCATCTGGAGAAACAAGCCACCAATAAACTTCTGCTTTCTTTCTCCATTGGATTCCCCATCTCATACATCAGCCCCACTAAACTCCTGTCCCACACTCTGCTGAAAGGGCAGAAGGAATGAGGTCAAATATACTAAATCCCACAGGAAGCATCTTTCTAAGGTGCATTTGTTCCTAAAGCTCATTATTTAATGCTATGCAAAAGAGTGGTCCGGCAGGAGTCATCCTTTGCGGCTCATTTCAAATAACGTGTGCACGCACACACTCAACCTCTAGACTCAAAATATAAAAGCTGCTCTCAACTGTTCTTTGTGAACACAGCCTATTTCCCTAAACGTTATTAAACAGCTTGTCAAAATGTTCCAAATTTTAGTTTTTCAAGAAAAATGTTCGCTGCACAAGAGTGAACCTCTGGGCTGCTACTTCAACACCATGTGCTGCTGCTCCGCCCTCCCTGCTGCCAGAGATGGAGCTATTGAGAGCAAAGTGCAGTATATTGGGGTGGAGGGGAGGGAGGAAGGGGGAGGTGAGGCACCTCCAAGCTCCATTTTGGTGTCTTTCCCCCAGCCCCCTTAGGCAGCATTCAGGGATCGCGTCCTGCTCACCTCCCACCATTACTGTACTCCTTCCAATCCTGATACACCCTACCAAGCAGACCCATTGAATTCATGCAAACAATTAGATACCTGCAAACTTGCAGGCCTGAGGCTGGAGTCATTAATACTTACAGACAATTATGAAATGAAAGAAGCAAAACAGAACAAGGGGCACTGTAAAGTAATGCCTTTTTAACAAAATCTACAGAAGCAGCTGCCTTGACATAGGTGTGCTGCACTGGTAATCCCCTAATATAACAAACTTAATCCACAGCGGACTGGCTCCGTTCGGTGCCGACGCACAGCAGCTCCACTGGAGGTCTGGACTCTTGTACCGTCACCGACGTACTTCTACACTGGTCAGACTTCCTTAATATAGACTGAGTTGAAAGGTGAAAACAGGTCATAAAGTACCAGAAAGGAAATGCTGCATACCAATCCTGTTGGCAGAACAATGCTTTTAAATGTTTGTTTAACCCTTTCTCCTGATATCTGCTTTGATAGACAAGCACTGGCATTCAGAGTTAGCCTGTGCAGTAATGGGAAACAGGTGTCCAAAAAAAAAAAAAAATACAGAGCTTTAAGACTACATCCTTTAGGCAAAAGACCTTTGAAAAGAAGTTCTGTTGCCCATCTTGAGAAATCTCCCGGTTGCCGCATGGAGCCTGCACCTATGCATCACGTCCTGCAGCTTTAAAACAATGCCAGAAAGGAAAGAAAACATGTGCAAGGGCTGAATAACTGACTGTAAAAACAGGTAAGAGTTGCCTGTTCGGTTGAGACCTGCAGCTGAATACTAGGGGAGCAGGAATGTGCTATGGGGAATGTATTAAACTATTTGAACATCACAGGTTTGAAATTTCCAGATGAAATTGAATCTCATAAGGTTCCATTTGTCACTCTTTCCATTTAACACTGGCTGCGAAGGAAGGGTGTTTGAGTGAGAGTTTACTTACCCTCAGCCCACAGGGCACCTGATCAAATTGTGGGAGATGGTCTGAGTAGCATGTAACATGAAGATGAGAGGAAGCAGGTAAGCAGCAGGGGCATGTGGAGTGAATGATCTGGTCGTAGTGACATCAAGAGTAGAGCGCAGTTGACAAAGGGGGGGGCAGAAGAGGATACAGAGAAAGTACTGAAAAAGATATTTATGCGGAGCCGAGGAGAGGCTCTGCAACAGACAGTAAAGGCCTTGTTCAGAGAGTGACACCACAAAAGCAAAGGAGATGTAGGGCAGCGAGGGTAAGTGCTTGGCACAAGGAGTAGGGGAAAGGGGCCAGGAGGAGGGGGTGCAGATTTCCAGCACAGTTTGACTCTCCCTTGCGGAAAGATCGGAAGTCAGCAGAAGAAGGGCTGTGCATGCTGGAGAGACGGAGAGCACGCTTCGAACGCTTTATTGTGCAGCCAGGAGATCGCTGCAGTAGAATACCTTGCTTCCACTGCAAAGCAGTAAATGGGCTGAATAATTTCAGAATCTCTCAGCATGTGGTGACCTGCCCAGCTGCCGATAGCGCAGTTATCTTGCTACTCGTGTGCCTCTCCACTTCCTCAGGAGATTTCAAGGCTTGGAATGATACCAGGTTTTGATCAGGAGCAACAAAAAAGCACCCTCAAAGAAATGCAAAGGAAGCATAGATGTCAGAGACACAAGGTCGAAATGATCCTAATTTCTATATAGGTTTGTGTCCGGTTACAATCATTTCACTAATCACATCTGATTCACTATCCTTAGAGCCTCTTGTTAACAGCTCCCTTTTATGGGTTGTTGAACATCATTTGATGAGCTTATGTCTCTTTTCTGGACATTTCAGCCAGAACTGCTTTGGGAAGGGTGTGTGTGGTCACACGTGTGCACACATCAATTGCTAAGTGCCCTGACAAGCTGATGGCCAGCAGAAACATGCTCAGAAAGAGCCATCGTTTGGATATATAGTAAAAATGCCCATAAACACCCATTCCTGACCCTATAATGGTGCACAGAAAGGGATGACTTTCTGACTTAACACCTTCATGCCCAGACGTAGTCCATTTGGGTGTGCAATACACACCTAGCCATGCTAGCTAGCCTCTACCTTCCTCTGAATCCAGACAGCACATCCAGCTTCCAAATGGCACATCTTCATCTTACCAGCAACTTAGACAAGGTGATGGAGCCGAGACGTGACAGGCGTCTCCAGGATGTCTCCTGTGTGGTATTGTGCCCTTAAAGAAATGAGGGCTTTATAGCAGGTTGCCCACATATCCCACTACAATGTTTTAAAAAGCAATGGTTTTTTAATTCATGATGCTTCATAGTGAAAACGTTGTGGGAACGAGCAATCTTCTGATGGATGCGTTTCCCAAGAAAATGCAGAGATGTTCATGAAACTATTTCTATTGGTTTTGCCCACGTGTCGTCAGGGCTATGTCTCCTTGCCCAGGTACAGGCATTACATTTAGTGGTGATCAGAAACCAGTCTGTACCGGTCACAGAACAGAAGTATGGCGCACAAAAATGGTATATACCCATAACCGAACAGAAGTTTGGCGCACGCAGGCTGGTGTAAAAATGGTGGGACCCGGTCTAAGATTCGCCCCCCACCAAAGGGTGAATGTGTGTCCTGTTCACTATTGATCTAAACTTACAGAAAACGGCGTAACTTAGATCAATCCCACCTTGGGCTTTTGCATGGCTGCACTTAGCTCTTAGAAGAGGACAACCATGACCTCTAGCAAGTTTCTCGCAAACAGAGCTGAGCTACTGCTGAGTGTGGGGCCTGTTAATCTGTCAATATTATAACAAGAATCCACAGAAAAAAATTATATTAGGGTGGGCAGGCAACTCATTAAAATACTGAGATGAAACCTCATGGTCAAGAGCCATGAGGTTTAGCCAGGTAACTTAAGCGTTAAAGCTTAGGCTGGATATCTGCCAGGCTTTACATGAGAGTTTGTACAAAATAAACACATGCACAGGAATATATTAAACCATATATAAGTATATTGTTAGCTATAATAGAATATAAGTTATAAACCAGATAGAACGGTAGAAGAAAAAGGTATGTTAACATATACCAGAGTCACGCAGCAACCTTCAGTCTACGAACACAGAGATAACAAGTTGGCGTTGTTTCAAAACCCGAGCCACTGGCCCACAAATTTACAAATTCAAGCTCCCTCTCTTAAGTAACACAGCCTCTTCTTTCTCAAATGGTCAGCTATGACAGAGGTTACATACAGTGAACCTTTTATAGTCAGACATTGAACCGCTCAGGTAAATACTTCACTCAGACTATCAGGTATCACACACTATCCCTCCTGCTTTCCAGATCCTTAGCTTCACTTTCTCTGGGCTTCCTCAACATAAAGAAGAGGCTAAGTCCTCCATCCTGATATCAGGGTCAGGGTGATACTTTACTCCAGGCTATGAATCATGCAGGGGAATTACTGAGGGCTCGATTAGAGAAGAACTATATCCAAGTTTGATTCTCCAAGAGCTCGTCTCATCACCGCCCAGGACAGCAACAGAATCGGCGCCGCTCACAGATCAGAATCTCTCTCTCTCGAGCAGAAACCCCCCTCCTTCTTCAATGCACATGCTAAACTCAGACTTTTATACCCCAAAATCACCCCATCTTACTCATTCAATCAGTTCATGCTCTGGTCTGTTCATCCTCAAGTGTTGCATCAAACAGATGCTCAGACCATATACTGTCCAATCAAATTCTCACTTACTTCATGTAGTTTGCAACAATTCCCATCATCAAACTTTGTATCAAACACTGGCTCAGACCATGTCCTGTCCAATGAAATGCCTGTGCGCATGCTATCACACTACTGCACACAGCACCATACCTTGCACTCAGCGCTTGAGGAGGTGGATACTAGCCGCTACGCATGCTCCATAGCAAAACGAAGTTACTTATGTCGGCAAAGGGAAGAGTTCACTCTTGCTAGAATAATCTTACCTGAGTGAACTGCTATACGTAACAGGGGAAGATCTTGTGCACTCAAACAGCAAATCTAACAACTTAGGCAAGGGAGTTGCCCAGTAGACTAAAAATTCCTCTCATCAGGGCCCAAACACACGACTCTATCAGCTCCCAATGGGTGCGTCTACATGAGACACTAGAAGTGCAGTAGACTAATTCTACTGTGCATTAGTGTGTCATGGCAAAAGCCATGCTAATGCGCAGTAGAATTAGTCTATTGTGAATTAGTGTAATCTAAAAGACGTGTCGGCGCTACCGTGCAGTAGCACCAATTCTGGTGCATTTAGTATCTGTTATTACAGGTACTAAACTTAATGCATCATAATTACGGCACATTAACGAATGTGTAGACACACCCAATGTCTTAACCGATATCAGTTCATTCAGAGCTGTTCAGGATGATACTCAGAGAAAAGTAGGCAGGAAACAGTAATTAAAGAAATGGCATGCTATCCCACACAGAACATAATCAATTGCTTAGAAAACACTGGCCATATTATTTAATATTGTAGCTAAATCACTGTCCTCTGGAATTCTTCAGGGAAAGAATAAAACTGGCCATTCTTTGAGATCTAATATGCTGAGCCAGCACTTTCTTTGGCTTGCTACCAACCCAGTAAAATCAGTGCTTATAGAATAAGAGATGAGTCAATCTCTGATATAAAAGGATGTTGTAAGACATTCCGATGGCTTCTAATTTAGTTTATGTATAAATGGAAAATTTGTGTTTGATGTCTCTGTCTCAACCAGGAATTTTATTTTTCAAATCTATTCTTTGCAGGTAAGAGAAACAATAGCACCTCTGGAGAAAAAAAAAAAGAAAAAGGTTTTGGCTGTCTTTCAGAATAATATAGTTATGGTCTATGCTACGGTTTTTTGAGGTCAAAATCTCCTGCTGCTTTTCCAAAAAATATAAGAAATTGTTATTTTCTAAATAGAAGTAGGCAAAGTTACAAATCAAGAGAATGTGGATCATACAAACACTTCTTTATGGTATAAAAATGGGAGATAGTTTATTTCTGACTAAGGAGACCAGAATGAAGAGAGCAAGCTGAGTGGGATTACGGTTTAGGAGAGACTAAAATATGAGCTGTTTTGCATGGGGCAATGAAACTATCGGCTATTTAAGCAAAGTAATTCTGGGCCATAAATGTAGACTTGACTTTATCGTCTGGGCAACCAGTTCTTTTCATTTCAAAGCTGGCAAACATACTGAAATCGTCACAGGGACAATGAAAGCTTAACTGAGTTACTGAGGTAAAGACTGCGTTATTGCAGAAGGCAACTGCACCTTTTAGACTAACTCAGAGATGCATAAGCTTTCATAAGCAGCAGCTCAGATGTGCTGAAGCAAGCTGTTGCTTATGCCAGCTTATGCCTCTACAAATGAGTCTAAGCTGCAATTCTGCTCGACTTCAGACTCACATGGCTAGGTATCTCTCACTCCATATTATTTCGAGATATATATTAAACCAGAGGTCTCTTATTGCTAACTTTGGAGGTCCACAAGTTACTCAGCCTTAAAATCCTGGCATACAAGAAAGCTTAGTTCAACAGATTTTTCCTGTTTTTTAACCAAGAGGTTTGCTTGTTTGTTTGCTTCTTAAATGTATCCACATTAATATTTCTCATGCCCAATGGAGCCTGTAACTTCAGTTTGCTTAGTGGCAGAGGGATTAAAAAAGAAAGCAATACCAGCACTGTAGGCATATCCCTAAAATATGATTTTCTCTAAAGGATGTATCCTACTAAAGCCATGAGTGAGGAACAGGGAAAAACAGGAAAACGCAGATTTTCCCTTTTAACTGAAAAAGATATGGATTTTTCATTTTAATGGAGAAACTTGCAGATTTTCCACTGTTGCAAAGAGGCCGGCAGAGTTCCAGCCTGCAAGGGGCTGGGGGGAGCAGGAGGAGGGCGGTCAGACAGGGGTGCCATGTGCATGTACATGGCCACCAGGCATCCTGGAGAGCAGCTCCCATAAGGAAGTCTGGTGGGGGGAGGTGGGGGAGTGGGATTGAGGCTGCTGTAGGGAGGGAGGGATGGAGTTGGGCACAACTATGGCTGGGACTGCTGTGCAGCTAGGCAGTGCGTGGGGCTTGGGGCCCAGGGTCATGTGTGGCTGCAGGGCCCAGGTGGGGAGTGGGATGGGGCTGTGGGCAGTTTGTCTGGGGGCTGGGGCATGTGCCCCCCAGATCTGTGCATGGGGCAGGCTGCCCACTGTGGGCTTGGCCTCCCCACCCTGCTGTCCTCCCTCTGGGGCCTCTACAGCCCAGAAGATGGTATTGGGCGAGGAAGCTCCTTGCCTTTGGGCTCTCTGTGCCACCCTGGAGAGGTGCCCCCTGCCCACCCAGCACCAGCGGGGGCAGTAGTATGGAGTTGTGCCCATTGCTGCTGCCGGGTGGGCAGGGGGCACCTTGCCAGGGTGGCGCAGAGCTGTCAGAGGCAAGGAGCTTCCCCACCCAGCTCTGCTCTGCCGTGCTGCACCGGGTCCCACCCGCTGAGCTGCGCAGGCACCGGCGGGAGGGCAGCAGGGCAGGGAGCCCGAGCCCACAGTGGGCAACCTACATCTTCCCTGCCACAGGCTCCTCCCTGGCTGCGCCGCCCATGGGAGGGGGGAGCCGGGCTCCACGATCCGCTCCCCACTCAAGCCACAGCAGCTGCCACCTCCCGTGGGTGGCAAACTCGACTCAGGTGGGGGGCAGGAGGCTGTAGACCTGGGTCCCTGGCCCCAAGGCCCTGGCAGCTGACACCCCCCTCTGACGGGTCTGGGGGTGGGCAGGGGGCAGTGAGTGAGCGGCTAGGGGCAGCACAGGAGGCTGTGGCTTGGGGAGTGAGGGGCCTGGACCTGCGTCCTGGTGAGTGAAGAGGGCAGGAGAACTCTGATTTTCCATGATAACACCACCCCCCCCACAAAAAAAAAAAAAAAATTAAAAGCCAAAATGTATAGGTATTTAGAATTTATTTTGTTACAGGGATTGCAGCTTCCAAATTTTTTTAAAATTGTAAATGTATCAATTAAAACATTGGCAGACAAGGTTCCTTGGGTGAATTTGTTATCTTTTATTAGACCAACCCAAATGGTTGGAGAATGGTTATTAAGCAAGCTTTCAGATTCAAAAATCCTTCGTCAGCTTGCTTAATAACCATTCTCCAACCATTTGGGTTGGTCTAATAAAAGATATCAAATTCACCCAAGGAACCTTGTCTGCCTGTGTCCTTAGACCAACACGGCTACAACCTAAATTCAATTAAAACATTGCATTCAACGGATACCTATATACATAGTGGCGTTTCATGTTAACTGTGGATTTGGGGGGTTTTATCAGAGAATTTGCGGGGCGGTTTATCAGAGTACTTGCCTTTTTTCTTTTTTTTTTTAATCAAAGAAAACCAGGATCCCTGGTGAGGAACAAAATCATCCTAAAAAAATGAAGTCAGTAAAATCAATAAAATCTTTACACCACCACAAATGGTCATATCTTACACGTCACATGCTTATTTACAGGCCTGCTAAAACCTACCCCCCCCAAAAAAGCAAAACAAAAAAAAAAATCCCAAAAAACTAATGTATAGAGAACAAATGACATGGTTTTACCAGCTTTGGCCTAGAGTTCTGCATTACTCACAAATAGCAAAGCCAGGAGTAAACCTGCAGGGTCATCCCAAGGCCATGCTGATAAATCTTTATATTCCAGCAATACTAACTTGTAGCTTCTCACTCCTCTCTCTTATGTAAACACCCCCCTATATGTTACGTACACACAGGCACACTCAATGCTGGATGTTAGCACAATGTATTGCTTCTGCTATTCAAACAAGACAGAAAACACATGCAGAACGGCACCCCCCACCATTTGAATTTATGGGGGTCTTTTACCTGGTTTGACTACATCATTCAAACTATAAAAAAATTTGCGGTTTTTTATTGGGAGCTGAGGCTGCAGACTCAAGCTTACGGGGGTAAATCCTACCCCAGCAGCTTTCCTGAGATGCTGGGCTGCCTATAGGGAAGAGGTAGGGTCACAACGGCTGAGGCACTCTGCACACTATGTTGTATTCAGTAATAGGGAGATGATTAGAAGAGCTATGCAGCAACAAGTACTCTGGCTCCACTCCATCCTCAGCCTGTCTCATGCTCTTTGTCTCAACTCTATGTCCATGCCCTGCGTGTGCACCCGTCAGGGCTTACACACCTGTATGACATCCCCAAATTTCTGCCCGGTTGGTTTCCATTCCAATTTCATTCATCCACGTGATCTCTGTTGTCACCGGTTAAACTGGAGGGTGGTTTACAGGCCTCTTATATGTAACCCCACTATTTAAGAGGAATGGTTTCTGAAATGAGATATAGCACCAGGTGGCAACATATGGCCTACGGGCTGGATTTGACCCACAGAGCCACAGGATTTGCCTGTGCCCATGCCCACACTTGGGCTGAGCAAGCAAGGAGCTGGAAGCTGCGCCCTCATTGCTTGTCTCGGTCCCCAGCACCCTCAAGGCTGTGGTGTGAGCACAGCTTCCTGACAGGGGAGCTGCCCCGGGTCCAGGCTGGGTTGCACGGGGAGAGGGAGAGGGAACAGGTTGGGGAGAAGGAGCAGCAGGTTGGAAGTAGCTTCCATTTTCCCAACCCCAATGCAGCTCCCTTTTGCCTGGAAGCTGTACCCGCACTGCAGCCAGGGAGAAGGGGGCTGGGAGAAACAGCAGCAACGTGGGCTCTCGTGGGGGCACAGGGATAGCAACCCTTCTCATTGCTGATGCACTGTCAAACCCCCCCAGCCCGCGTTGGACTGGACCCGTTTGTTCTGGCCTGCAGCCTGAAAAAGATCACTGCCCCTGATGTACACAGTATTTAGGGGGAAAAAACAAGCAGTCAAAAGGAAAAAAAAAAATGCAGGTCCTATAACCAGTTCATACAACATCAGCTGGAAGTGGGAGGGCACATAACAAAAGTCAAAGAACGCGCACACTTTTAGGAAGCTGAAAGAAATAATCAAAACTCGCCATCTGCTTGTGGCAAGAGACACATTAAGGTCAAGCTACCTGAAACCTAACCCATTACTGAGTGCCCCTGACTGGGGGATCCCCAGAGTGCACAAAATTGGAGTTTGGGGACACCCAGCAGGGATATGATCAATTTAGCCTAGTGCAGCCCATGCAGGGCCTGGAGGCTGATGGATGGCCAAGGGCCTGCAATATGTCGGGCAGGATGCCGGGGCTATGTCAGAGCTTCTAATCTTGATTCTCATTTACTCGTTTAAATACACCATCCATTATCTTGAGTTCACTGGGAGGCAGTGTGTTTACTGGCAGAGCACGGGCCCGGGACTCAGGAGAGCCTCGGGTCTGCCACTGGCTGAAGCAAATCTGGATTTGGAGTAAAATGCATATGTTAACCACTGCAACACATTACAGAGGGCTTTGGTGGAGTTTTTATAACTGGAAGTTTTGAAAACAAGCCTGGGCCTGTTCTAGTTCAAATAGGAATCGATTCAGGAAAAGTTTTGTTTTATGCAGGATGTCCACCTAGATGATCATGATGGTTCTCAGGCCTTACACTCTGATACTTTCTTCCTCTGTATTGATGCAAAGTGTTATGAAAGCCCTAAGTATCAGGAGTAAGTATATCAACAATTCACCTCTATTGGGAAGCTTGAAGGAGTTGGATCCTTTTTTCTTCCCATTGGATAAAATCCTGCACCATGTAAGTCAACAGGAGGCATTATTGTGGAGTACATGCTCACGTTCCATAAGGGGAAGGCCTCTTGTATTTTAAAATATGCCTGTCGTGGGAGACGCTTGGCTTTCATTACGAATTACCATCTCAAGCAGTTTGGTTTGGAAAATAAATATCTGTACTTATTTTTTTGAGTATGCAGATAATCACAGCATTATGGTGTGGCAGCAGTATTAAGTCCAGGATCAAGACCTAATCTAATGACCACTGGTGTCTTCTGAAACAGCATAAGCCGGGCAATGACAGTAAAGCCCCAGAACAGCAAGGTCTGGTTCTGGATTCTGGTTCCACGGTGAGGCAATTTTGCCAAAAGACTCATGGCATTAAGAGGCATAGGTAATACTGTAAAAATACGGTCGTCTTTTAAAGTCTTGGTAGAACTAAAAGAAAAAGACAGACCCTGGCCATCCTTTCTGGAAACAGAAGGATATAATCTTGGCATTTTCAATATGATCTATGCTGGGGTTACTAACCGGAGGAACTTTTCCCTACAGGCTGTAAGGCACTTAAGATATATAAAATCAGCAAGACCCACCTTTCTTGTGTTTGGTTTTCTCCTCCTTTGAATAAGTAGTTCTTTACGTGTGACATATCAAATATAAACAGAGTTGGATAAAAAAAAAAAAAGCCTTTCTTGGAACTTCACCTAAATGAGATCTGTAAGAACTTGGGAGTGTTTACATTTCATTCCTGAAGTCCTCATCTGTTTATATCTGACCTGCAATCTGAACTTAGATACGACTACAAGTCCCAGCAAAATAACGGAGCATTCCCTTGAGCCCCGGGCCTGGAAATTCACCATTTTTCCACCCCCTTCATTAATATCTAATCCCCATTTAGCAAAAATGGAGTTACTTTTATCCTGATGTGAAACTTCAGAGGCTGCCTATTTCACTCCACTGCCTGCTGCTTCTAAATACAGCAGTGCTGGTGGTGGAGGTGGTGACTGTGAGTCATAAACACTCTGTCATTGTAACGTGTCAGATTTGTCCAAAAGAAACATATTTTTATATCTTAGATTATTTTATTATTAGTTTAAGAAGGTTCGTTTAGCTCCCAGCAAAGCCACAATGAAGAATTATGCACTTAAGCATTTCTATCTCTGATGTGTAATGCCTTGCAGACATTTAACATGCTGAGACAAACAAGAGAATCCCCAGAGTGCTCATCTGCTACGGGACTTATTTCATACTGCATCAATAATGTAAATTGAGATGTGAAGATACCTCCTTGTTTTGGGAAGGTTATGCAGACAACATCCACTCAGCTTCACTGGAAACACTGAAATCAGCTCCCTGGGAAAAGCTGGGGGGGGGAACTCTTTATTTTAATATAGGGGGAGAATATCATGATGATACCACTGTGATCATGCTCACTTAATTACACCAGTGGTGGTGTTATAGTGATGGTCCAGGAATGATGTAAGAGGCAAGGGGTCTTTTGATGGAGATATCTTTTATTGGACCCACTGCACGTTTGGAATAAAGTTAGGCAAGCTTTCGATCGAAATGCATTCTTCACCAGCTCACACCTTTGTGTTACAGTGACATCACACATTTATGTTTATGTTTCCCAAGCACTAGCCAAGTGACACGCTGATGTTAATGAAAAGAAAATGCAAGGGTTAAACGTCTTAAAAAGCTCTAAGTAACTAAAACAGCGCATATTATTACCAATGGGGTAAACTGTGCAGTACTTAGTCACTCTGGTAAACACTTATTCACATGAGTAGTCTTCATACAAACGACTTCAACAGGGCTTCTTTTAAGATTAAGTGCTGACCGACGAAAGGGTTATACGATTCAGCCAGCATGTTGTATGGCACATAAAAACCACCGAAGAAATCACAGCTTCAGAGTCTGACCATTTATCCACTCTACTAGGATGCACAGCACTATGTCAAAGTTAGCATATTGGTGCCCACAGCTACTGTAACATACAGTACAGAGAACAAACATAAAAGACATCAATCAAAACCCTCCAAATGTCTCTTTCTGCCAAGACGCATAAACGTTTCCTATCTTCCATCAAATTATTTTAATTACAGCTGCTGAGCTTCATAATTATTTTTAGCCAGGCTGCCTCTTCTGTTGTTATTGAACGTCTGATATGTACTGTATTGCATTTACCCATGTTACCCGGTGTTTTATTATAGCAAGGTATCTCCTATAGTTAAGAATGAGAACTGTTTTCCCATTCTATGACCTCTCATATGCTTATGAAATATTCAAAATGGGGCCAAATATTTTCTGTGATTGATCTCCGACTAAAAGATTTGGGGGAAAAGCAAGAGGAAGGAAAGATTTGTTCAAACAACTTCTCTTGAACTGTTTTAGAGTTAAGGGAAAATCAAAGCAAATACATTTTACCATTGTAAAAAAAAAAAAAAGTAATAATTTTGGGAGAAAAGGGATAGACTCAAAAACTAACAGACGTCTGACCATTGAAAGGTGGCACAGTCCACATTGAGGATCAGGGACCTTATTCTTCATCCCAATCTCATTGTTTGCATGACTGTACAGGGCTACAGGAAATTGGGACCTTTCTCTCGTAATGTGCTGACATTTTTTTATTTTTTCAAACCCAACCTTAATTTCACATTGATGGGGGCTCTTTCAAGTGAATAAAACACATGATCATTATCAACAATCGAAGTCTGGTTTCAGCTGACTAAAAACAATTGGAATTCAAATGTACACCAGAGACGAATCTGTGCATTTCTGAGGCTGCCTGAAACACATGCCATTTATAACACAACAATAGCAAGACTCCCCTGAAAGACACCGCTAAATGTGCAAGTCACTTACCCGAGAAGAATTTGTATTGCATTTGTGAAAGCAAAATTACGAAAGCTGACAAAACATGAAAGTTTCATCATGGTGGATTAGAAAGCTCACAAGGAATTCAAAGGAATTTATAGTTATTCAACATTTCAGCTAGCATTTTCTTAACACGTCCTCGGGGAGCAGATTTGTCTCTGCACTCTGTAGGAAACCCGTGCACATAAAAAGGTTAGATTAGAGAAACTTAGTAAATAATATAACAAACAGCGTCTAACTTGCTAGACTATACAGGCACATCAGCAAATAGCTGCTGCATTGACATTATTGTTTTGCTCAGAAAAAGTGTGCGCGCTCCCTGATGTCTGTTGTAATCGTTTCTTCACTTAAGAACCTCCATTAGGTGAAGGAAATGATTGCTGATTTGAAGGTGCTTTGTCTCACCTTGCTTGCCATGAATGACATTTGAAAAGTTCCCTTTTCCTTTTCATCGAATGTGGTATTTTGAACTCCTTAGCCCAGGGGCGGGCAATTATTTTGGGCGGAGGGCCGCTTACTGAGTTTTGGCAAGCCATCGAGGGCTGCATGACAGGCAGCCCAGGGCAGATAAATATTTATTTTTTACATTTGTAGGAGCCCCGCGGGCTGGATAGAACGGCCCAGTGGGCTGCATCTGGCCCACGGGCCGCATTTTGCCCACCCCTGCCTTAGCCTCTTCCTCAAGGTCAGCCCCAATCAGGGTCTCCAAAGATCTGTCCAAACACAGCATGCAAGTTGAGGGAGGAGGAGAGCTTGTATTTTTTTTTTTTTATATATAAAAAAGATCATGTTGACTGGGATGGTTGAGGACAGATCACCAATCACTTCGGGGCAAGGGCAAGAACAAGACACAGCTTAGCATCCTCAGTTACATAAAGAGGGAAGAGGACATATATGTAGTAGCAGATGAAGAAAGTTAGTTGCAGTGGTACAGCATGAACAAGCTGAATGGTGGCTGCAGACCATGTCACTCACATTAACAACCTATTCATTATTAGTTAACTAACTGATTGTTATAAAACTCAGGCCAATCAATAGGGGTTTATGGAAAATACAGCTTAGCACATGAAATGTTAAGTTTCAAGTATATTTACACTGCAAATATGAGACTCAATTAGCCTTCACTGAGCCCGGGCTGCTACAGGTACCCACGTGAGCTAGCTACAGTATTTCTGCTCTGCACAGCAGTCATATCCTTGGTTGATAAAGGTAAACATGTTGAAGGAATAAATTTCTGTAAGACATGTGGCTCAGTGTGGCATGATGTGGTTAAGAAACTAGAACGATTTAAAATCAACACATTAAATTGATTAAAACGTAACTGTAGAAAGAGAAATCAATGAGCTATTGTGTCGTTAGTGGGATCCTGTAGGGATCAATTTTCAACCCTACATTATTTAATATTTGTATTAATGACTAGGAAGAAAACATAAAATGATCACTGCTAACGCTTGCAGAGGACATGAAGACTGGAAGAGTAGTAAGTAATGAAGACACAGAAGTGAAGAAATATGAGCTTAAATATGACTTACCATAAAGTCATATCTAGGAATAATAAATTAAGAGCAGCCTTCCAGTATTAAGAAGTCTACCTGGGGAAGCAGTCACTCTGAAAAAGATTTGGGGGGAATGGGAGATAATCTCCTGAACATATGCTGCCAGTGCTATGGTCATATTAGCCAAGAGAGCTAATACGATCTTTGGACACATAAAGAAGAGAACAAAATGCATGGTGTCCATACTTTGTGAAGGAAGCTGAAATGGATAGGATTGAAATGGATGAAATTGGACCGGATTCAGAGAATCACAACATGAAAGTTTAAAAAAATTAACTCCCATCTGTTTGTTTCATCAAAGAGAAAGTTAACACATGACAACTTTGTTTTTTCTTCAAATTCTTTTTCACCTGAAAGCTGTTGGATGAGCTTTTTAGTCTGTTGGCCAGGTCCATATTAACATGGGTACAGACAAGTGGCATGAACTATACCAGGGTAAGTTATACTATTGACAAAAGCGGGCACATGACCAGCTCCCTAGAGGCAGCTTGCCAAGGCAGTAGATGCTATTCTAGTACCTAGCCACTGGGTGATGATGATGGAGTCAGTAATAGCCTGATTGCACTTAACAAAAAGTTATGCCAGGATGATGCTGACTTGGGCTATGGACACACAACCCCTACACAAGTATAACTTAGACCAGTATACAGTTACTCTTCACCTGGTGAGAGGTAGCGCTAACCTGGAATAGAGCGACTTCCATCAGCGTTGGCCTCTACGCTGTGCATCTGTTTCACAGCGACGTTAGCATAAGGCAGATTACACCAGAGTAAATCTCATGTGTCTACATCCACTGTTTTCACCCCTTAAAGCAACTTTTACTGGTCATAAGGAAATGGGACTCCATTTAGCTGCTTTCCTCTGTCCCTATGAAATCTAGGAAAATGAATTAAAAACAGGTACCTTTTATTAGTATGGCTGACAGTGCAGTATAGTTAACAAGTTCATTGTTGTTTAATCAGGCTGCACATTGGTTTGATTGTGGCGGTGAAAGTGGAAGAATGTTTCACAATTCACTTTTTAAACTCAAACTGAGATTTAAGTTGGGATTTTCAAAGGCACTAAGTGTTGGATAACAGCTCCCAGGGAAAGCAACAGTAAAACTGTGATAGACTTTAAGTTGCTCTAATGCTGAGAGCTTTTGTTCGATACTGGGCCAATGCAAATCCTTCATTAAAATAAAAAGAGCTCTGTAATGCTATTTACATGACATCAGAAGTGCTCTTTGTTCTTAGTGTAAAATACATTCCAGATAATTCCACCCTAAGCACCATAGTTCCTATTATTCAATTTTGTTTTTTCACATATAAGTAAAGTTTTTTTTGCAATATGTCCACTAATTATTACTTGTATAAGGAAAGGTTCAAGAGTCTTTGGGCTCCTAGGAGAGTGAAGACAAATGCATTATGGAAATAATATACTTAGGCTCCAGGAACAACCCTCAACCCCCTTATAAAAGCCCTTGCCAGTCAAATCTACAGAATACAATTTGATTCAACTCTAGGGGAGGAAAAAGAAACACTTGCCTGCCTCCAAAGTTCAAGCAAAGATGCTTGAATTGCAGTTGCCAAGATAGAAGGTGGCAGAAAATGGGGGAGTTGAATCTAGGGGGAGAATAAGTAAAAAAAAATATTTATACATTCTGTCGTTCAGCTCTAATTGCTTCAAAGATTATTTATTTTTCATTTTTTTGGAAAATAGCTTGCAGCTTCTTAACATATTTTTCAAAGAAGGAGCTGGAAGGCATAATAAAAAGCAAGCAGGGATATGCTTTTTGAATAGACTGAAATAATTAATGTGAGAATGCTTCCGCTTGGGCATTTTTTTATGAACAAAAATACATTATTTTTGCTTTTAAAATGGAGATAATTTGTTACACACAAGTGGTGGTTTCTTTAATCTTGAAATAATGCTAATTATAATGGTATTTAGAATCTGAATTTTAGAAAATCTGTTCCATTATTTGTAGCTGACATAACAAGGCTGCTTACAGATTTCACAGCCCAGTCTCAGGCATCCATTGCCCCTTCTATAACTTAAGTTTCCTCATCTCAGACCTCCTTATTTTCTAGGCTTCACCATTTGCGGTGTTCCTTTCCTTCCCTTTCTATCCTTTCCGTGAGCCCTTGCTTGTGATGGTCATTGGTCTAGCATAATCTTTTTATGCTTCCTTTGGAAACAACACTTCTCACATAACAAGTGAAGTTTGCTAAAGAACAGGATCATCTCTCCATATCAAAGCATCGGTAGGGTATTTTTTCAGTAGGTGTGATGAATTAGCCAGGTAGATCCTTATATATTTAAATGAAATCTGCCCCCACCCTGCCCTTTGCTGTCTATAAATTTATTTGTAAAGTGATCTGCTTTAGGAATCCTTCTCGTGGGTCACAACCCTAATGCGCCAGGTGCAGGACAAACCTAGAACAAGATCGGACTGCTTGCCCCAAAGAGCTTACAAGCTAGAAGTGTCCCTGATCACGCCAAGGGGTCGGCTGGGGCAGGCACAGGCACCTATGCGGTGTCATCCTGAAGTCCGTTTCAGCCCATACGGGACGTGGGTCTGCCTACTCAGCTGGGATGGCAAGCTCTAGGTTTCCAACCGTGTGTTCCCCCTGCAACACAGATCTCTTTGGGAAGATGTTTCTCATCTTCGAGGGCAGCTCTGAGAAGATTCCTTACATTTAGGTGTGTTCGGAAGAGCAAATCAGGGCTTCGTTTCTGCAGCCGCAGAGTTTCTCTTGGCAGAGGAGCCTCTGCTCCTCCGCTAGGCGAGTCTGATGTTCCCTTGGCTCTAATCAAGGTTGTGTACACAAACAGAAATAATCTGCTGTGAGTGCACGCACACTCTTAATGCGCCTTTCTCCAAGCACCTTTTATTATTCAGCATGTTTTCATTGCTGAACAACAAACTATTAGTGTTGCAACAAGGCACTCTACCTTCAGACTGTAATGCTGCTCAATCTCACTTTCATGCAAATGAAATGCTATATGAACGAGCTACCATGGGCCTTAACAGGCTGAGCTTTGTTATGGCCGTGTTGGTGTAGCTGGCAATGGAAAACAGGAGCAAAGGGGTGTGCTTGATTGGCATACAGTGCCTGCCGCAATACTCCCTCCTGCAGGCAGCGTGAAGAACGAGACCATCTGATGATGCCCAGTCAGTCCCTCTGAACAATAAGACTGCTCTAACTTATGCCAAAATCAATTCATTTTGCAGGAAGATTACTACTATTACTTACGTGCATAAGATTCCTCCCATATACCTTGCAATTTGACATTTTACATTTCTTCTTTGGTGAAAATTATGGAACATTGGCCAGCTAAATGAATCTCCCGTGGGACTTTAGCTTTGGTCCATCTTGGGGTCATAAGAGCTTTGATTTTCCTCATAACAAGCCTTTAGGGATTTGTGGGATACGGATGGCATTTTTCAGAGATTTAGCAAGAAAAATTAAAAGCTTCCAATTTGAAATGTGAGGTCTTTACATACCATATTTTTTTTACAAGATCCAATTTACTCCCCACCCTCAGAAAAAAACCCGCAGCATTTACCATTTTCAGTCTTTTGCAGAAAGATTAATTTTCATGCAAAAGCATGAATTTTAGCATGTTTCACCATAAAACTATTTCACAAATCATCTGTAGGGCCTCCTTCTCACCCCCAGCAAGATTTCTGGGTAGTGAATATTATTTAAGTATCTGTCACACACTACTTTTTGCATCAGATATTCAGATCAGTTCCTTATTCTACTCAAGCAAAACAGGCCACATTTCGGGCTTCTTTTTTCTTGGCCATTATCTACAGAAGTCTACTTCAATTGGCAGGTCTTACTACCGTGTAATAATTTAGCCAGCTAGCAGTGTCTCAACAAGCCTTGTATGGTATAGCAGTGCAATCATTAGTTTCTATTCTAAAGTGGCAGGATGTGACAAGGATTCGACGATCAAGGATGATTCTGGTGTCAACTAACTGTGACACTCCATCAAGTCCTGCATCCTTAATGTCATGGAGAGTTACATCCCTCTGTGGGTGATAAAGCATGGGCATCCTGACAAGCCCTGGCTTAACTGTCCTCATTGCCCTCGCTAGGTTCATGTCACTTCATTGCTTTATAGCTGAAATTGTCTCACACTGAAAATGAGGATTCAATTTAAGATTTTACTGTTAACCTTTAAGGGCCTGGGAGCTCCAAGTCTACTCTAACTGCATGAGATAAATGAAGTTTATGTTCCTGTTCTTAATCTACTTCCAGTAAGATTTCTGCATGTCTACCCTAAGCAGCGTGGCCTGCTAGTTATTCGAAACTCTGTTCGGTGACAGGAAAAATGTGATTGGTTCAGGCTTTGTTTTGAAGGATAAGTTCATTGCTCTGTTTTTGTTTTGAACTTGAGTTTATCCTTCATTTGAGTATTTTTGAGCTGGCGAGAAAATCTTCCCCCCCCGGAAAGTTTTAATGAAACCAAAAGAAAACAACATTTCTTTGAAATTTTCAAAAGGAAAATTGACCTCTCTCTCGCCAAGAATCCCATGTTAAATTTTAGCTAAATGAAAACTACTGTTGTTGGATAGCCACTTTTGTCCATAAACAAGAAGTTTTTGAGAAAAGTAAGCACTTGGGGGGGGGGGGGGGGATGCAATTGAAAGTCCGATTTTCCATTGAAACTTATATTTCAGTGAAAAAACTGTCTAAGATATGTAAGTAACTGGACAAACTTTCAAGAGATATCTTCAATCTCCAGTTTGGGCATCGCAATGAAGTGGCTGAGTACTAAGCTCTTCATGGTATCAGGTCACACTTCCTTTTGGTGCCTAAATGGGAGGTGGGCCCTTTTCATGGTCTGGCACAGACCGTGGATGCCAAGGACCTTTGAGAATTTGCCAGGTTCCCTGGACGAAAACAAAGTTCAACTTCCAGAGAAATAACAACAATTAAAAAATGGGCTCCCTGCATAAAAGGAGCCAAACCATGATGTCAGGTTTAAACAGCCGCAATTTTTGGAGGAGCATAGATTAAGCCAGACACAAACTGAAGACTCACATCCACTTCTGTTGCATTTCATACTGTGACAGCTTGCCATATCTTTTATCTGGATGTTTTCAGTGTAAGTGCTTTAAACATGGACAGGGATACATTATTAGTAATAAGTAATAATCAGAACGGTGTGAAAACTGATTGCTATTAAAAGCGTGTTTTTATGAAACAGAAAGGCACCTATTTTTTGTGTGCGCAGCTGAGATTTCTTGAGGCCAAGGCTGATATCCAGCATGCCATTAGGTATGCAAAGGGATCCATTGTACTCTGCACTGGCAGAAAACTAACAAAAGCTAAGCTCAAAGAGTGGTGAAACCTAGCCAACTCCACTCTCAACTCTGAAGCTTATCCTACTATTCTTTCCTTGGGACACAGTAACCTTATGCCCTTCCGCTTTGTAAAACATAAAGCAATTCCTCTTAATTAAAATTCTTCTTCTTCTCTTCTGGAATACACATCAACAAAGTTCATTCTCAAGACACAACGCTGCTTCTTCTTTAACTGGCAAAATGTTGCTGTAGAGCAACCAAGAAGTTCACAGACCTCAGAGACAGGATACTGTAGTGTATTTGCAATGGTGACTGAGACATCCAAGAAATCTGAAACGCTGATATAATTCTTCCTGTTAGTCTAAAGACCATCTTATTATATCTAAAGCCAAAAGTCTAGGACTTGGAGCAGTCAAACCCTATTGTTATTTCCCCAGATCATTTCAGTTTGGTCAGTTTACAGTAAATAGACCTGTGTCTATGAACATTAACTTAGAAGCATTTAATCGGATATTAAGAAACCATTGAGATTCCTAAAAGGGCTTCCCTCCATTCCCACAAGGCTCTCCAGGCAAGTCAACAAAACCTCATTGTCAAGAGCATCAAGGACTGTTGACAGATCGAACAAAATCAACATTGACTTCTTTTCTGTGGCCATTGCCAAGTTGAGATTAGCAAGAGATAACTGTTCCCATACAAGATGGGCATTTAATATCAGACTGATAGGGATCAAGGATACTTTCTGAAAGTATTAACAGTCTTCTGCCTCTAGTATTTTCCCCAGAGATCAGGATACAACAAATTAATATAGAGTAAAGTATTCTGTCAACACGTGAGGCCAGAACATCTGGTATAAACTAATTTTTGAGGATCTGATCCACTATACCCACAAAACTGAAGAGATGATTGGAGTCCATGACTCATTTCTAGCTTCAGTGGTTACTACGTTATAAACTTTCCAGATCACTATTGAACTGATGTGAATGCACACAGAATTGTGGGAAAAAAGAGCTGGAAGGGACCTTGAGAAATCAACTCAAGGCAGGGATTTGACTTCTTTGTCTAAACCATCATCTATCTAAACCATCCCAGACAAATATTTGTCTAACCTGCACTGAAAAACTTCCAATAACAGCGATTCCACAAACTTTCAACATAATCTGTTCCAATGCTTAACAGCTCCCATAGTTAGAAAGTTCTTGCTAATATTTAACCTAAATCCTCCTTGTAATTTAAGCCAATTTCTTCCCCTGTCCCCAGTGGACAAAGAGAACAATGTAGCACCTTCTTAACAAAAAACTTTTTTGTATTTGAAGCTGGATATCAAATCCCTCCCAGACCAAATGACTGCACTTCACCCAGCCTTTTATTCTATGCCAAGTTGTCTAAACACTTTACATTTTGCTGCTCTCCTCTGGAGTCTCTCCAGTTTGTCCACATCTTTCATAAAGTCTGGTGCCCAAAACCGGGCACAGCATTCAGGTGAAGTCTCACTACTTCTGAAAAGAATGGAAAAATCACTTCCTATGACTTGCATATGACACTCTTATTAATAGATTCTGGTATGGTATCAGCTTTTTTTTTTTTTGCAACAATATTATATCGTTGACTCGTATGCAGCTTATGACTATAAACCACCACATCCTTTTGTGCGGTGCTTCAGCCTAGTGATTCATTCTCCATTTGGTATTTCTGCATTTGCATGTTCCCTCCTAAGTATAGAACTTTACAGTTTCCTTTACTGAATTTCATCTTACTCATTTTAGACCATTTTTTTCATTTTCGAAAGCTCATTTTGAACCCTAATCCTGTCCTCCAAAGTGAACACCACCCACCTTGTGTCAGCTACAAATCTAATGTGCAACTAGTAGAGAGCTTCCTACCTATGTTTCAGGCTCAAGACAAATAAGCTACTTAGTCTCTGTTAATTGGAATGATGATCTGATGAAACACTTTGCTGAAAGCCTCCTGGAAAATGAGGCTTTTTCTTCATCTGCTCTAGCATCTGGATCCTTAAAAAGATAACTTATAAAAAGATCGCAAGGCGTGATTTTCTTAACGTGGCACCCTTTTGCTTATGATTTATACATCTGCAATTTCCAGAACGTATATGTAGATCCATTATATATTTAATTTTATTTTCTCAGGGTCAGTTGTGGATGGCAGTAAGTTAAACTAATTTTCCTTGTGTTCTTAGGTGCTTTATTCAACAGTGGCATGATGTTGGCCACTTTCCAAACTTTATAGATCTTTCCTGAACTAATAACCTGCTTTAAGTGGAAAAGATGAGTCTGGTGATGAAAAGGAAAAGTACTGACATGTCCTCTTTGATTATGGGTAGTTCAGTTAGGATGGAATTGAGCTGACTCATTTGGATCACACGGGTAAGGGTGGAGGTACTTCCAGCATGAACTGAGACACATTGTGTTACATATAAATCTCTCTCTCCCTTCAAATAGTTTTGGCAATAGACTCATTCCAAATGAAGGTATTGCTACTTTTGGCAGCTAAACTGTTGATGTACCTGAACACTATGATGCACTGAGTTTCAAAGACCATACAACTTACACTGCTGAGTGGGTTCACAGCATTTCTGACAGCAAAGAAGTCTAAGAGGATAGCCTTGCAAGATACTGCTGCATCTTTTCTTGACGTGGGAAAATAGCTATAGCTTCTGCCAGAGGCTTGGATGAGCTGGTGTAAATAACTCCTTGGAGCATCACTAATCTGCTTCAGCTGGCCCAGATTGTAAAACCTTCTATGGTATCCTTTGAAATGACGTTATCATCTTCAAAACAGCTTAGAAGTTTTTGGTGGCTGCAACAGGCCACAGTGATAGGTAAACTACATGTACACTTTGGCATTACAGGGTAACCCATGCCAGGATAAAACCCTCTACCTAGGAACCTTAAAAATAGCAGAATGGGTTTACAGCTCCAAAGCCAGGTCTTTGTGAGCTGCCAATTCATCCTGGAGACATCCTAGGGCAGTATCCTGTCTGGATCCACAACGTAAATCAGTCTTTATTCAGACTGGGTTTTTCAGCTGAGCTAATCCCCCTCTGGACCAGTCTCTTACTTTTAATTTACTTTCACATCATATTAACATTTGTGACCCATTTCCACCTTTAAAAGACAAATTTGTATTTAAGATGTATTTTTTTAAATGTCCCATTTTTCTCCTCATTTGCCACTTGAACAATTTGGTGAACTTTTATCCAATCTACCTTTTCTTCATAGCAAACCAGAAGTGACAGTGAATCTGATCACTTGTTACTCATCCCTCTAGTATTAACATCTATTCTGTTTCTATGTTTTCTGGGAACACTACCTGTTTGTCCATTGAGACATTAGACCACATACAGACATTACACTTTTACCAGTATAAGTTGTCAGAAACTGGTCTATACCCATAACAGAAGTTCGGCACGTAGGGCATTTATACACGTGCTCCAGGAATGGGAGGGAGGGGGTGGCTCTTTAATTAGAGTGGCACTGAGAGAGGCTCTAATTAAAGCACCCAGAGTGTCCTGTGGATCAGCGCCCCTGCACTTCAAAATGGCAGCAGGGCAGCTTTAGCTAAAGCTCATTGAACAAGTTTGAGATAGTGGCCCCGTTGCCATTTTGATGAATTGAGTCTGCTCCGGCATGTTCTACTTACACCGCATCGGAGCAGCTTCCCTGCTCGTGTATATTAGGCATCCACATAGATTGGTTTAAACAGTGGCAGAACCCAGTCTAAGATTTGCCGCCACCACCAAAGGGCGAATGCGTGTTCTGCTCACTACTGATCTAAACTACGCTGCTTACAGAAACGCGCATAACTCAGATCGATTCCCCCTCAGGCTTTTTGAATGTCTGTACCTAACCAAAGGATTTACTTACACACACACACGCGCGCACACACACACACACACACACACACACACACACACACACACTTGTGCTAGTATGAAATGGAAATAGTCCAGAGATGCAGAGAAATCCCTAGAGGAATGTAAACCGTCACAAAATTGAAAAGTTTTGGAATTCTAGCGCCAATCTGTGCCTGTCCTGCTCTGTTTTGTATCAACTTGTAGACTGTAAACTCTCATGCAGGGAGGGAGTCATTAGCTCAGCACCTTCTACTTACTTTAGGGTATTATATGCCCTACATATGTTGAGCAATAACAATGAAATTATTATTGCTTCTATTATAGGAGACCCCAGAAGCCTTAACTGAGTTCAGAGACCCATTGTACAAGGTTCTGGGGACATACATAATAAAAGACAGCCCCGACTGGACTCTCAAGAATTTATAGTGGATGTAGAAGAGATGGATGCAGGGTGGAACAAAAGAAACATCCTTACCCCCCATATTATGTGTCAGAAACTGAGTCACAGAGAGATTACGAGTTGCATTTTCAGCAGTGTGGAATGTCTCCAGCGATAAGGTCAATGGGAACCACAAAGGATATCAGATGCTAGATGGCTTGACCAAAGCCCCAACATTTTCAATTGCAATTTCAGCTCAAAAGTAAAAGCAAAACGAAGCAAATCCTTGAGATGGATAACAGACAACATTTCTTTTTTGCAAAAATAAATATTGCCTGTTTTTTCTGACCCCACTCTAATTCACGGGCTCTGAGACAAAGTGCAAGAGAAAAAGAAAAGAGCCAGGAAGAGCTCTGGTAAAATAAAAAATGTGTAAGCCTCCGTTCTACACCAAACTCTTGAGAGAGTTAATTTTGTATGTGAATTTACTTGACATTTCAGCACATACTTTATACTTCTGGACTGCATCTAGGACTGGAAACATTTTTTTAAAAATCTTTTTCACTCTGGGACTAACTAACACGGACCTAAAACCTGATGCAACTGAGTTCCCATGCACGATTCTGAGCGCAGAAGGATGGAGCAGTTCAGAAGCCTGCGATAACCTCCTGAATGCATCTGCAAACGTCCCTGAAAAGCAAAATAATTTTTCAGATTCAATCACTGCCAATGGAAGAATCCAGAAAACACCTGCTTGCTGCAACTATCTGTTGGAGGTCATCACAGCCATCCAAACTTAGAGCAACTTTAAGGCTACTCTGAGTTGCACAAAGAACCATGCCGGACTTTGGCCAACTCTACACTTGGGAGAACGTTAAACTACTTCCGCCACAATAACCTGGGTCCAGTGCTGAACTCAGCTAGTCCAGTGACACTAATGGGGACAAGAGCCACAGGCCTTGTATCTCATCGCACCATTCAGTCACACCATCTTTCATTACAACTCACTTTTGCCTCCTTGGTCAATATGCTGTCTATATGGGCCCCAATCCTACAAGCTGGTCAGCAGACACACAGAGATTTCCCATCATGGAAAAAACTCAAGACTGGGGACCTTGTAAGCTCCTCTAGGCAGAGGCTTTGTCTGCTTATGCATCTGTAATACCTCTAAAACCCTTTGAGCGCTACACAAATCACCTTAATAAATGATACTACTAATACATTAGCTTTTTGCTCTGTAGGCAATCTAGGAAGTGTTCAATATTATTTGTGCCAAACTGTGACTTGAAAGCTGAATCCTTCTTGATAGGCACAAATGGACTGGAAATTTAATAGCAGATTTATTTGTTCGGATGGATTATTGTTTCTTTCAGAAATGATTGCTGAGTCAAACAGCAGAGCATAATAATGATAGCCACCTCTGCAAACTAAGGAAATACTATAATAGTATATAATGGACTGGATTCTCCTGTCATTTACACTCTTATAAATCAAGAGCTGGCCCACCAGCGTAAGCGAGGAGAAGATCAGGTCCTTTCCTGTGATGTACGCACTTAGGCAGGTGTAGCAGATACGTTTTGTGCAACTAAAAGGACAGAGAGGCTATGTCATGGCAAAAAAAGCAGCTCTTTAAACAATATTCTGCATTGTCATGACTCTGCTATTATAATCTGCAATAGATCTATGCTTAGAAGAAATGCTGTAGAGATCCATCGTATCTCTTTAAGATGCTGGGCTAATTTTCTTCACCTTTATCCACCTGTAAAAAGTGGAATAAGCAGCATTGTTGTCCCTGCATTCAGTGATGTACCCAGACTGTGGTCAAAGAGGACTTTGGCTTCCAGGAATCTTAACCCCTCCATGAGTGCAAATTGATCACTTAACATTTTTTTTTAAGAAGTCCATTTTGCATCTGACCTGTTCACCTTCCCATGACGGCATGACATCTTGAAATCATAGTAAGTATTCGAAAAATTATGTTTTAAATATGGGCCTTTGTATCTTTTACCACATTCTCTTCTGCAGTGGTTATTACCTAATAATTTTTGACACTGGTGATTAAACAAAGTTTTACATTTTATGATTCTATTTCAAAAACACAATTGCTAACATATATATCAAGGCAAAAATTAAGCTTTCTTAAAGAGTCCGTAATTATATTTATGCATTAAAGTGTCAGCTGTTTAAAATGAATGATTTCAAACAATATTTTAATCTAATTGTTTTAAAATCAAACTATTAATCAGGATTTTATTGTCAATTCCAACTAATGGCTTGCTTTTTAACATCCCAGACCACTGATGACATTCTTTAATTTGAGAGCACGTTAGGAGGAAAGTAATTTAATTAATTAAACAACAGCCGTAACTAAAAGGCTGAAGCTACCTAGTAAACAGAAAACAATTTGTTCTCTAACCTCATAGAGAACTTGGTATCTCTGTGCAATACTTAGACAGCAGAAAATTGCGGCCTTTTCTGGAGATAATTCAGTAATAAACAGAATTTTAAAGTGATTTAAAGTGATTTTTGTTTTTGCTGCCTTTTCAGAGATATGGTCACATTAGTTCTTCAAAAGCTAGACTTTGCCAGCATCAACATACATCTGAAATCCCTTAGAGGGCCAATGTGTGCCCTAGGATAGGTGTTCTTCCCCCTTAGCAAAACTTGGTCTTTAATCTGGGGAGAAAGGAAAACGAGCCTATTGATACGTACAGGTCTATTGATATACAAATGTACTCTACAAACACAGCCACGTTATCATTAATTTAAGACTATAATTCTACATGATGTGAGTCACTCTTGGCCAACAACTTAATCCTAAAGAAGCCTGGGTACACCTAACACAGTGGGATGAAGCCTGACTGGGACATAGCTAGAAGGATGATTTAGAAGAATAATAGTTGATTTATATGATTCTGAAACTGCCTGCCAAAGGGCAAGAACGGAAACTTTTCCAGCTCTGCCAATACGGTTCTTTCTGAACTCGGGATTCAGGCACTGAATGGTGAATCAAACAAAAGAAAACCCTCAGCAGGAGAAGATTTGCATGTAAGATGATTTATTCTGTATAGTTCGTCTGTAGAAAAAAAAAATATGGAAATGTGATAGGTACATATTTTCAAGTAACACATCTAGCTCAATCACAGCAATAGACTTCTGGATCCGTAACTGCAGTTTTTAATTCTGCTTTGACAAATTTATGTAAACTAAGTGACTGGGAGTGGGCAATCATTGGCAGTTTAGATACCATTTATGTAATTTTTGTCTGAGTTTCCTACTGGAGGCTATCTGCTAAGTGCAAGTGAATTATTGCTTGTGTTTATTCCACTGATGAGTAGCACTCTAGGTAAGTACAGTCACTGCTTAAAAAAGAAACTGTCTTCACATGATGTAAAACGAAAGGGGTGGCCTTGTCACAGAAACCGCTCCGACAGCTCTTGCAGTGCTTTATTGTACATCTTCTTACTCCTGAAGATGTGTCTGGTTCTAACTGCTTGGTTGTAAACAATGCTTTATTTAGTGCGAGTGGGTGACACGAAGTCTGATTTATATTACAGAGGTAAATCAGTTGATTTGGGATAGAAGACCTGCTTCTAGTTTTTATTCTGAATACTTTCCATTCAGAAAAATGGATGAATTAGTAGTCATCCCTATTTATATCAGTGCATACATATCAACACTCCAAACACAGGAGTTTGTTGCAGAATCCTCTTCAGCTTGTTCACTAAAACCCTAGGTAAATATTTGTGATCACCAGAATTAGCTAAAATTAACCGGATAGGACTCGATCCAAAACTCAGGGAAATCAGTCGCTCCCTGCCGCTGAGTTTCAGTTCAAACCTAGATACAACTTCAATATCCACCGCCCTTCAATTCCTGTGCGTTTGGGGTTTAAAGCAACCCCCAAATTTAAAGGAGAACTTAAAGCTGTCACCTTTCTCTTGCTTTCACGTCATTTTGTTGCAAAACTATAAATCAAGCGAAGTGCGGTCAAACTGGTCCTGAGTTTACTCGAACCTCAGTCCAGGTTTGCCAGAAGGGTCATGGACCTCAGCAAACTCTGCTTAAGCCCTAGGATTGGAACAAAATCTCAGGTTTCGCCTTGTTGCATGTTTCATTAAGAAAACCTTATCCCAGGCCTACGGATAACATTCGACATGTGCAGAGGTTAACAAAAAGTTATTCACATTTTTAAAAATTGGAACTCATTCACTGTACAAATGAACCTGCAAGACTTCTGGATGAAAATGGGGAAGGCTGTAAGGAGAGGACTGCCCACGCTTTATACTTGATGCCGAAGATGACATTTTTAGGTTGGATCACAAGACTTCCATGGAAGACTGCAAGAGGCCCCAAATACACAGAAAAAAAACAAATGACAGAGGGGCTTTAAAGGTATACAGCTGGCACACTCAAAGAGTGATTTATCTCAACAAATTTGGCTCTGGCTTTCAAAGTATAGCCTAGGGTAAAACAGAACACACCTTAGTGCTACACTTTATGATCCTCTGCCATTTCATACAAAGGGACTGTTGTGAACGCTCAGGATAACAGCATTTCTAATTGTTGTTGAGGAGCTCCTTCCTTAACAGCACCAGGCGAAAAAATGATAGTGTGGCGGCGCGTGTGTGAAGGAGGGAGAGAAAAAAAGCTTCATCAGATATTCCTGCATTACTTATCACCATACTTACATTCTTTAGGCAGCTAAATACTTTCAGGACTTATTGATTCCCTGTACTGATAATTACAGTAGAATCGACCTGCATAAGCAGGAGATGTGGATATGTTGGAAAGGAGTCTTAAATAGTAATCTGAAATGGGTATAGTTCCATTGCCTGTTAAAAAATAGGTTTTACTTTTGTATATCATGATTAATGTGCCTTTTTTCTTGTCCAAACAGTCATGGTAAAGCATTTGGTATATACTGCAAACGTCATTGCTTACCAAAAGGTGCAGACAGTTGGCTTTACTGGGTGATTTCCTGACTTTTAGGGCTACATTTTTGTAGCCAATCTTGCTGCAGCTTAAATGTATTGCATGGGTTTCCTTTTCCTTTTGGAATAGTATAATTTGCTTCATAAATTACATATGGTGGAAGCCTGTTGAATGAATAACCTTGTTGCACAGAAAATTAATTCTTTTGACAGGTTTATTCCTTTAACAGATATTTGGTGGAGGATTTTATTGTATTATTGTATATATTGTGGTTTGCTGCACAGAAACTGTTTCACAGTATTTCAACAGATTTATTCCTTTAACAGAAATAATTATTCCTGTCCTTTTACCATTTGCTACCAAAGAAAGGATTTTCTTAATTATTCCGTTTTTCAAGAGAACCTCACTTGTTTTGCTCACGTGTTTTGTTTGAGCAGAGAGAACATGTATTATTTTCCTTTCAATCAGTGTTCACTTAAATGCATGCTAATATATACAGTTGTAATGAACCAGATTTTGTTTGATTATGTTAATCTATAACTGTTAATTTTCTTATATACGTGTTTATGTGTATTTTTTTAAAATTAACATTTTACCATATCTTACGGAGTATCTTGGATTATTTAGGCTCTGTTTGCTGTATTGGAGTTAGAACTGAGCAGCAATTGGACAACGGCAGAATTCAACACATTGAATGGCACAACTGATTTGAGGAAGGCTATGTGTATTTAAGGAACAGAAAAAAACAAAAAACAAAACACGAGATCTGGGTTCTGTTCCTGTTTTTTTTCCAAGAAGTTCTTGTGGAAAATGCCTACATGACAGAGATGCTCTGGAGCTTTTCAAACATTTGTAATATGCTGTCAAATCTTCTGCTATAGAACTGCAAAGCAGCCTTATAAAGGCTTGATGTATCATTTAGCAGTACATTTTTTTTTTTATTTAATAGGAAGCCATGTACTAACATTTATTCTATGTATGAACAAGAAAGAGAATAAGCTTTTTTTGTTGTTGTTCATGAAGCTGTTTATCTAAGATCTGGCAAATTCATTCTTCTTTGGGTTGATTCCTTCACTTGGATTCTTTCCTTATTTTATGTCTGAACAATCCAAGAATTCATGTTAGACTGATCGGAGCCTTGGATTTGATCTATGCACGCAAGTTTAGAAAACTACTATTCTCAAAATTTCAGTGGTATATATTATAGCTCCAACTTAGACTGGAACTGAGAATTCAAAAGCAAAAAAGGTAAGAAGAATGGTATGAGTTTAAGGTCCAAAGTCTTACAACCTCTCAAGATGAGAAAAAATTTTCTTCTAGCAATACAAAAGTGTACAGAACCAGTACAACTTTTCCAGCCAGTGCCCCTTGACCAGTGATCTAAAAGAAAAAGATGTGTAAATCTTCCTGGCAATCATTTTCTTGCAGCGTGGAAAGCTCTGTCATGTTCTGCCATCAACCCATGCATACTTGAAATGTTAGAACAGTCCACTTCAAGACTAAAATCCTTAAGTTGGTAAACAAGAAGCCAAATTTAGTGACCACGGAAGTCATAGACTGCACAGAAACTGAAACCACAAGTGACAGATAGATATCTATCTCAAATATATCTGGCTTCTTGTATATCACAGACCATTAAGGATCACCCAAATACCATCTACAAGCCCAAAGACTTCAATTATAGCAACTATTTCAGTCTTCAAAAAGCAAAAATGTGTATTGCACGTAAAGACTTGCTGAGACCATGGTGCCACCAATACCCCAACAATGGCAGGGAATCATCTAGGTTAGATATGCTTGCATCATCCCAACAATTGAACCATAATGCATTCTTCAGAGGAATGTGAAGAATACTCCAAGATAGGTCTGTAGAAATATCACAAGGGTGAAAAATCTTTTGTCATTCCAAAATCGATTATCTATAGGAGATGCTTACTGCACATTAGCCTAATAAGACGGCACAGTAGTGTGGCGGTTAAAAACCATGCTAGTAGCCCACTGCGCCGTGTTATTAGGCTAATGCACAGTAAGCATCACAAAATAATCATGCGTCAGCACAACTGCACAGTAACTCTACTTACTGTGCATTTAGTTAGTGCTTTATTAAGTGCAGTATCTAAGGCACGTTAATGAACGTGTAGATGTGCCCAGTAAGGCCCTATGCAGGCAAGCAAGACACATGAGCCCACACCTATAGGGTACTCTAAACTTCCTTAGAGATCCACCTGCTACACACAGACTCACATATGCAATCACCAGTAGCGTAACTAGAGTGAGGCAACTAGGACAGGCAGCTGGGCAGCAAGGGGAGAAAGGAAAAATACCACTGCCACTGCACACAATTACCATGGCATAGTGGCAGCTGTAAATGGCTGCTGCCCTGTGTTTTGCAGCTGCCCCACATGCCCGGTTGCATTGTTATGCCTCTGCCAACTACCACCCATGTTTGATGCTTGAGAGCAAAAATTAAACAAAAAACCAAAAAACTGCTACATTATGCATCAGTGAAAAAAATTCATTCCCAACCCTTAAAGACAACCAGCTGGGGCCCTCCAGCATCAGGTTTAATTGTGCTGGTTGCCTTTAGGCATAATGAAGAGCTGTAGATCACATGAGCTTGAGCAGGGGTTGTGAACAGAAGGCTAGGCCGGAAAGAACCACCACACCCATTCATTTTAGCCAGACCCTTCACCCACAGGGCAGAGACATCTGCTCACATGCTGGATCAAAGTATATCTTAGAGAAAGCTATGCAATCGGGTCTTAACAACTGCAAGCGGCAAGTCTACAACTCCCATCAACTTCAGTTGGCCTTGAATCTGGCTCCAAGCGAGCAGAGTCAATGTAGTCCAGAGAGTTACACACACACACACACACACACACATGCACACACAAAGTCCCAACAGAGGGCAGTGACATCCATGCACGGTTGCACTACATCACAAAGTATGCTTCATTTTAAACCGACAAGTTTAATGGTTCCCAACATTAAGGTGTTTTATACTAGATTTTGCTATCATATTATTCTAAAATTGGTTTTAATTACTTGGCATTGGACTATTTTTATGGCTGTGATGTGACAAGGGTCAAAAATTACAAAATAATTGCTTTATGAATATCAAATTAGAGAGATGTCAATGTGACATGAATATAATAGGATTGCAGCATGACACTGCGGGGAATGTGATATAAATATATACCATATTATACCTGATTACCTACAGCTGAGTGTATTTCCATACTGCAGTATTTCTGCTTCTCTGTTCAACTGCAGCCTTCACCCAAAACAAACTTCACAAGATCATGGAGTAGCACTGAATGGAGGACCAGAAGTTCATTTAGGTAACACAAACACTTCGTACGTAGGTGGAGGAGAATATTTAAGCGACACGCAAGTACTGTACTTAAATGAGCTCCCTACTGCATTGCATAGTTTATTTGAAGCCAGATTCAGGTATACTGACCCCTCCTATTTATAGGTTATACTTCTTAAGGGGTATCTGTAGCAGTCTAGAAGCTGACTTGCTGCTACTAATCAGGCTTAAAGAAGGCAATTCCAGAGTGGAGATTTCTTTTTTATCATCTTTATCCTGTGAAATGGCACCAATGAATATTCTTCTAATTAACACATCCCAGTTACATCAAGACCTCTGAGAAAGCTGTAAAACCAGCAAAATGAAAAGCCTTTATAAGATATGGAGAAAACTCTTCAAACAAACATCTCGGACAGTAACATCTCGAGGATATAAATGCTTTAAAGACATGAGTGCCTGATTCCGTACTTTGTCGTTGGCATAAAGCTAGACAGTAGCACTCCACTGAAGTCAGAAATACACTGACATAAAACTAGAGTAACACTGGAGATGATTATTTCTAGGAACAGTATCAGGGCTAGATTTCCAGAAATCTCTATGTGTATTTTCATGATGAAGTAGCACTTATGAGCAACACGGTGTGACATTTGAGTAACCTAGGAAAAGGTAGGAAAAAAAAGTTACTGAAAATATCTCTTATTATAATACATTCAAAATCCTTGCTGTTATGTTGGAAAGTTAAAGCCAGCGCGTCCTTAACTGCATTTTGTCTACAGCAGATGAGTTCAACTGTTTTTAACCATTGTCTATTCACTGACTGCAACCGAGCAAAAAATGTAGGGCAGGGGTGGATAATTATTAGGCTGGAGGGCCACTTAGGGAGTTTTGGTGAGCTGTTGTGAGAAAGTGGCCTGTCCTGGCATGGCGGGGAGGAGGGCAGAGTGATCCTATCCAGCCCCAGGACCGTCTGCCCCACTCCCACACCGGTCCCAAGGGGGGCACCAGGCAGAGTGGGTGGGCGAGGTCTCCATGAAGACTGTCCCAGGACCCCCGCAGGCTGGGCAGATGGGATGGGGCCAGGGTGGGCAGGGAGCAGCATCTGGAAGTGCAATGGGCAGGTGAGGTCGGGATTGTGGGGCGGTGATGGCATGGGGCTGGGGCCCAGAGAAGCTGCAATTTGCTCCCCACACATTCCTGCAATTGGCGCCGGTTCTGTAGGCATGGATGTACGGGGAGCACATCGTGGTTCTGCCCTAGGCCCCGGTCCTGTGCTGTCACCGCCCCATGATCCCAACCCTGGCCTTGCCTGCCCATCCCACTCCTGGATGCCACTCCCTGCTGCCTTCCCGCCCACCTGAGACCCCATCCCATCTGCCCAGCCAAGTGTGCCCTGCTCACAGATATTGCCAGTGCCCATGGAGACCTAAATCCACCCAGTCCATCTGGCACCCCCGATTATGGGTGTGGAGCAGACAGGCTGGCATGCCCAGGCAGCAGAGCCAAGTCCAGTGGCGGAGACATTGGCAGCTACCATCAGGTAGAGTTAGCTGCCACTGTAGGGGCTGTTGGGAGGCTGAGTTCAGCCACCGCACCACCCCTGTCCCACCATGTGCCCGGGGGCAGCAAAACCAGCCACATGTGCCATGGCCTCGGCTGCCCCCCGTGCCTGGGCTGGGCAGGGCTGAGGGACATGCTGTGGACTGGATCAAATCCCTTGGTAAGCCAGATCTAGCCCGCATGGCATATTTTCCCCACCTCTGATTTAGGGGGATGTTTAAATGCTCCCTAATCTATGAAAATTAGGAATGTGCTTTGCTTAAAAGGATGGACTTCAGAACCAGTCAGGGCTCCGTTCTTCCATCCTAATTTAAAAGCTGTTAGTCATAGTCCTGATCTTACAGATATTTAAGTTTATGTTTCTCTTTAAGGAGACTTCTGGTAGTCAAGATAAGCAGGTAGACTAAGTGCTTTCAGGACTGGAGACGATATGAATCCCTGCTGAGATCTGATTGGTACATCTGGCAGAATCTGATCTTATTGTTTAGCTGGGGAGGAAACAAGGTTGCTAAGTGTGCCAATTTTGAAGGGTAAATCCTGACTTGAGGAAAAATAACACAATAGAGGGTTTAATAAATTTTGAATGAACTATTCAGGTTGGTTCAATTACAATCCTTGCACCCATCAAGTGAAATAGCAAAACCCATACAAAACTCCCTTGTCCACCCTTACCTTTAAATTAACTCTCTACATCAATAGTAAATACACTGGATGTATTTTTTGGAGATTAATGACCAGCTCTATAAGTGGCCATCAAATACTCCCAGATTTATAATTTCCAGGGTATACCTTGTGTCCCGATTGTTATTGTTTAATTGTAGTCTACTAAAAAATTCCATAGCTCTATAAGAAAGAAGCCAAGTAACTATATGGAAAACACATGAATATGTAATTTTAACAGCTGAAATTATATATATCTGGCAAGCCCTACCTAATGGTTGCATTGAGTCCCCTTGGCAATCATAGTCCTGTGTTATTTTAACTGTTCCACTAGTTTGTTACATATGTTGTAAGAATTATACTCTATCCAAACTCTAAGGTAGCTTTTCCATGCATAGTAGGCCCAAAAGAGAGCTTTGAAATGGAAAAAGGACAAAAATAACTTGTTTTCTACAGAACCGCCAAGTGTCTGCTCAAAGTCAATGATCACTGCTTGGATTTGTGGCCTTGAAAAAAAAATGAATTTCCCATTAACTACTTACCTGGGTCTGGAATTTAGAATGGCAGTTTGTATTTCTATAGCAGAAACACACCGGGCAGTTTTAGTGTCGCATTTTCTTTTTTTGCTCTGACCAGTCCAAAACACGTAACATAAGGAAAAATATAGAATTGTACATCAAAAGATGTGCGTGGATGGGGATGGGGACGGGGGGAGACTATGCTGCAGTCGCAGCAATACTTTGGCAGGAGTGCGTTTACACGTATGCGTGAGCATAACCTCCAAATAGCTTCCGCTTGACTTTATTTTGTCTGTATTTGCATCCAGCTGGTATCTCTGTCTTCCTGCATGATAACCAGAACGCCGGAAATTTGCTGAGGGTGACACACAAAATCAATGAGGACATTTTAGTCATTATATCAAATTAGAAAAAAAAAATCTCAATCCTGACTAAGATGCAGCAAGGAAACAAGCTGCCAGTAACATCATCTGAAGCAGATGGTTCCAACTGCTTGGAATGCTCCTTATTGCATACTTCGGTGACTCCTGAAATAACAGAAAGCTACAGAAAGGAGAAAGGAAGTAAAATAGAAAGTTAAATGCAGTACTGAGCACCATTTAATAGGCTCTTACTGATAGTTTGGTCAGTGCTCCTCTGCCTGTTTGAGAAAAAAAAAATCACTGATAGGTCGTGGCTAATGACACATCTTTATCTCGAATGCTGCCATTTTAGAAATATGTATTGAGCATCTTTCAGCCAACATGAATCAAATTTGAAAAAGGATATTGCTGTGGTAAGCCAATGGCAGAAAGATGTCATAACTTATAGACCACCTGCGGATTTCAGCATAATTGACTGTTCAACGGAGAAGAACATACTGTTCACTGACAAACTTGTCAATAAAATAAATGATAATAAATGCTTTCTATTTATGCAGTGTGATTTATGAAAGGAACTCAAAACATTCTATAAAAGGTATAGAAGTATTATAAATAACTGATCAGAAACACGGCACAACTTTTGAATGGTGAGGATGACTAACCACTGGAATTTACCGAGAATTACAACAAATTCTTTGCCACTATATTTTTAAATAGGACTCGAATGTCTTTCTAAGATGTACACTTGTCAGACCATAAGCTATTAGGATCAATAGAGGGATTCCTGGATGAAACTCTATGGTTTGTATAGGAGACTCAAGTATATTATTAAAAAGTTTCTCTTCTATCCTTAAATGCTATTATGTGGATTATTACCCAGGTTTACCAGTGAGAAAACTAAGACAGAGTATAAAACCTCTTAGAAATGAAGAGTGTTGCTTATCTCATGTCTCAAACTGCTCAACAGTTGTCTGATACTGGTTACTACACTGGCCTGTTTTACAGATTTGGAAACCGAGGTACAAGGGAATTCAATGAATCATCTAAGGCAGGGGCTGTCAAATGGGGGCGGGCAGGGACGGAGCGCCGCCACCCCACGCTGCCTCACATGAGTAGGGCCGGGGCGGTGAGAGCAAAGCCACACAGATGCTGCATTGCCACCTCTTGCCACCCATTGCTCCGTGCCCAGCCACTTGCCACCCCCCTTTCCCTCCCACACTCCATGTCCGGCCACTCACCACCCCCCTGCTCCATGCCCGGCTCCTTACCGCCCCCCTGGAGTGCACTTATTAAAAAGGGGGCCACTGGGGGTACACTTATTAAAAAAGGTTCAAATCCCCTGATCTAAGGTCATGCAAGAAGTCTTCAGCAGACCTGACTACAGAACCTAGAGCCTTTGCTAGGTAAACTTCTCCATTTTGACCATTCAAAGGAATGTGTTAAAGCAATGTCTCTCAACCCATGGTTCAGGACCCAAAAGTGGGTCACAAGAACATATGAAAGGGTCGCAAATGAACTTTAAAAACAGATCAACAAACTTTAAAAATGGATTCTCCTTTGATGGAGAAAAATGTAGGAAACCCTGGGTTTTTGCTTGCAAGTGGGCAGAGTTTCAGTCCACAAGGGACTGCTTGGGGCACCCTCCCATCCCACACACTTACCCCCTGCCCCACACACTGCAGGGGCTGGGGCCTGGGGGTGCAGGGCAGTGAGTCAGGAGTGAGGGGCACTGTGTTGGGACTGGCCATCGATGTTTACAAATGGGTCCTGGTACAAAAAAGGTTGAGAACCACTATGTTAAAGGACAAGTCTCCTGAAAGTTTCAGCTATTTGGGATATTGGGAAGCAGTTTTTATAGAGAACTCTGAAGGACATTGTCACAACTGATTTACTGTTGTTCTCCCTCATTTTGAGACTTTTGTTGGACTGAATAAAGTTCTTGGTTTTGCTGCAGGCTGATTTTACAAGAGAGCTGGAAAAACTGGGAGGAATTCATACTGGACACAGTTCAGACAGGGGACAAAGGCCATCATTTGAAAACGGCCTAATAATAAGTATTAGTAGCAAGTTCTGCTGGACTGTTTTTTTGGTGAAAGTCTTACAATACTTCTGTGTATCAAAGGTGGCAAGGGTGGTTAAAAACTACACTGCAGTAGTCAAATAGAGCCATGGTATTTGTGCGATTTAAAAGGGTGCTAAAAGTAACAGGTAAAGAGAAGATAGTTGAATGGCTGCAATGCTTTGCAACCAAAAATAATGATAACGTTGGACATTGCTTGCCCTATTCTCTTTCTGTTGGGACATACACGAACTATAACTAGCTAAACAATGCCATGAAGAGAGAAGTTACTTGCCTCTGGAGTTTACTAGAGACCAGAACAGAACGGTCCACATCCTCTGCCAGCATAAATTACTGTAACTTCAAGGAAGTCCATGGAGTTACACAGCTGAGAATCTGCTCTGATATTGCAATAATGACTGAAAAGCTGCAGTTGTCAGAATCGTCCCCAACGACACTAAACTGGCCTTCCAAAATGCTAGCTACCCAGTCACTTCTTCAATCTGACCCCTGAAGGAATTAAGTTTAAAGAGCTACATTCAGCTAGATTAAAGGACAAAATACATGATTGAAAACTATCAACCACTAATAACAAACAGTCAGAGAGATACTGTGAAGGAAAAAGTGACTGACTTATCAACATTATTTTCCTTGTTCTTGATCTAGGTCATCAAGTAGATTAATATGTAGTTGCAAGCTGTTCATTCATTGTAGAGGAGCATGTACATAGCAGTAAATATCTCCCATGGCACTGATAAACTCTCAGAGGCTATAGGCCAAGGTGTTTATGCTCTGATGGAGACATTTGTGCCAAGTACATGCTCCCAGTGATATAGTTATAAGCATTAAACTCAAAATGTAACTTTAAAAATCTATTACGGTCTATCGCTTTTATTATTTCCAAGATGGACAACTGTGTTGGTTATTATCAATATGTTGTGAAAGGGGCTTTGAGGATTGGGATTTGAGGGGGAGGGGAGGGGATAAGAACATTTAGACCTTATATACATTTCTCAATGTCTAACAAAACTCATTTCTCCTAATATTTTTTCCCTGTGCTCCCTCCAAAAAGTCAGTCAGAAATCAGAATGACTACCAAGAGCTAGATATATATGTGATCTTTAATGTTAAAGCCTAAGGTCTTCTTTACCAGGGTCCCATTCTCTCTCCTTCAAGAACTTCATTCTCTCTTGCTTTCTCTCTCTCTCAGTCCATTTATCTTCTGCTTCTTTCTATTCAAAACTCATTAAGTTGGGGAAAAAAAATCTTATAATTTCAATGAGACAATTCCTCGACAAGACGTCCAGGATACTATTCCTTTCTCTCTTTCTCTGTCTTTAGTCTTTTGACCTAACACTTTTCTGTTCAGAGAACCTGCCTTTTCTTGACTAATACTGGGATCTGTCTCCAATAATGCCCTCACTGGCTGCTTACTCTACGCTCTGCTGAAAGGCATCTCTCATTGTCCTAAAATTTCTCTCCCCTTCCACAGACTTTCGCCTTAATAGGGGCTCATTTCATCTCTCAACAGCGGCAGCTTAACATTCCTCTGCTCCACGCAACAAGGTTTCTGAGCCCTTTCGACCTGCATGCTAGTTCATCAGCATCGAGAAATTTCTTAACACACTCTTCCAACATGGTGACAGGCAAGTTGGGAACAAGGGAGAGATAAACAGTGCCAAGAGCTCAGGAGCCCATAAAATCGGTATAAAGTACACGTGCACACACTGAACAAGCTTTCAAACAACTGCAAAATTTGAAACATCTAATTAAAAACAAAATCTGCTTCTGAATCGGGTTCGTTTTAAACTCAAAAGGCATTGAATAGGCTTGAAATCCTGCAAAATGAATTTGTACGACAACTGCTTTGAAGATCGAGGATATAGGAACATAAGACTGGAAAGGGCCTCCTGAGATATTAAGTCCAGCCCTTTGCTTTTGCAGGCCATCATTTACCCAAAAGATTCAACAAAATCTCCATTTCAAACTCTCCCACTTAACCACCAGGCACCATAGCAGGGATAAGGGGAGATGGAGGCACTGGTAATGGCCTGCCACTCCAATGACAGGAAGCATGTAGAAGGTCTTAGGAAAAACACCCTTCTCCATACTACAGAGGAAGAAAAAACCCTCACTGGTCTAGGGAAAAAAATGTCTTCCTGATCCCAAATTTGGGAATCAGTATGACTACTTTGCTTGTCACTATGTTGGAAGTGTGCATGAAGAAAAGCAACACCCTCCAGCCAAGAATCTGAGTTTTCCAAGTGCTTGTAGGAGCTTTTCACCCTCAGGCTTAGCGGTGGCCAACTTCACAGAAAGGAAATAGCCAGCCCCACAACCCAGAAGCCAGCAGAAGTCCTGAGAGGGAAAAATATTTTTTCCTGGCCCCTACAAATGACCAGCAAGAGCCTTGAGGCTTGGGTTATACAGAACAGGGCCGATCAATAATTCCCTATTTGACACTATGAAGCCTTTGATCTTCAGCACCCAAGGGAAGGGGGCACTCTTCTCAATAAAACTATTATTGTACCGGTATCTCATGTTATTTAATTGAACATAATAGGCTCTTAGAAGCCAATTTTGGTCACAGAAGGCTCCACATATTAGGAAGAAGTTGTCAGCCTTTACTCCTTTGGAAACATAACATTGAAGCGGTCAGATAAGAACTTGGGCAAACAAGGATTTGTATTCATTTCTTTGGAGGATCAGGTTGATAGTTTTATGAAAGCTATGGCACAGTTACCTTGCGAGAGGCACCCCCCTTCTCCATGCCTCTGTATATGGAGTAGAAACATCCATACATAATCATCCATACCAGAAGCTGATCATGTAAAACTGAATTTAATCATTAACATAACATTTTGTACAGCAGGTAAAAATAGGCTCAGATCAACAAAACAACATTTTATTTAAATTTCAAAAGCATGCAGCTTTGCATGTTTTCATTGTACCAGCTTACTTGAGAATTATTAGCATTATTATTTTTTTATAGGATTTTGACAAGACTCGCCTTCATGAGCACACAGGTAAAGAGCCGCGTTTAAGCACCTATCTAGCCTTTAACTAAATAAGCAAGTGAAAATTAAACTTTAAAGCTCCGCAGCAATCAGGAGGAAAGCTCGGGGTGTAAAAATAAAATTATTTTTATAGGCATAAGCAAAATTAATTTCTGTTTTGCGACATAAAGAAAACAAAACTGAGAATGCAAGTTTTGATTTAAAGATCTGTCAGTCAGCATGTAATTTAATACAGAGTGGCATATACTGCTAAAAGGTACATATTAACATTAAACACGAAGACCAAAACTCCGATGATTAATATTACGGTGATGACAGAATGGGAGTGCCTAATTTTAATCCACTGTTTATCTACACAAAGTAATTTATAGATCACTCGACATGTTTTAATAGTAGACATAAAAAGATATCCTCTCATATCCACTTGCTTGCAAGATCTGACATTTGGAGTTAGGTATTCAGAAAATATCAGCCCTTGCATTTGTTGGACATTTATACAAATAGCTAGTCATCCTACACACAGTTTATAAAAAGTGATCTATTAATAACAAAACAGCTCCAGAGGCATATGGCCTCTTAATATTCAGGTGGAATATCAAGTGTTTAACTTAAAATAAGGGCAAGAGCACAAAGAGTGGTCAACACATTGATTTGGCTGCCAAATATAGTTTTTACCATCATAAATCTCAGGCTGACAACTGCACAAAGCCTGCTTTACCTAAACACTGCCAAGTAAGGGTGTTTATTCACCGATTGGCTGATAGTCACTATGACAACTGATGCCACAATTAGACAAGTACAATCCCACTTTCAAACATGCCCACAATTCATTAATTCAGCAGGACTTTTGTTGACAGTATGTTATGAGGGAAATATTTAATACAATTCCAAGGCTGATATATTCTCTTGTTATCTATAGCAAAATAAATTACAAGAACTGATGAAAACAACCATTTAATTAGCCTAAAGTAAGCCTGAGAAGCTACTCAGTAAATTTTAGTTTATTAAATGAACTCATGGGTTGACAATGCTGCATGTGTGGAAACGTACTGATGAGGCTGAACAAACCATTTTAAGGCTAAACTAAGGGAGACATTTTCAGCAAAACAAAGGTTCGTGGCCTCAAACCCCCAACCCCAAAGAGTTTTCTACCAGCATCTTTCCTGTATCCAGGAAGGAAACTGCACACCAGCTATCTGGTCGAGGGCCGCAGGTAGGTGTAGATATGTACAGCGAACTTAATGCTCAAGTCAAAAGTGACTTGTCTACAATACTTTGTTCTCCACTGGACTACTGTCTTAAACAGTGAAGGAGGAGGTGGAAAGTCAGAGGCCAGAGGAAGCTAAGGCCAGGTACAGACATTACATTTGTACCAGTATAAGTCTACACCCATAACAGAACAGAAAATTTGGCGCACACTGGTTTAAAAATGGTGAAAGCCGGTCTAAGATTTGTCCGCCCGCGAATGGGTATTCTGTTTGCTACCGATATAAACTATGCTGCTTACAGAAAACCATGCAACTTAGATCAATTCGGCCCAAGGCTTTTTGAATGTCTGTACCCAGCCCAAGAGTGTCAAAAGGGCCAACAAAGTTGAACAAACAGACAAAAAGCCTTAAAAGACAAGAGCAGCAGTATGGGGAGGCAGGGAGAGTGAGAAAGCACTGGAAGACCTGCGCAGAAATACAAACGGCTCTGACTAGAAGGGCTTTGAGAACCCAATACAGGCAGTCCTCAGACTTACGACACAATTGGTTCATCTTAAGTTGAAAAGTTGCAATTCAGAACCGATTTTCCCATAGGAAACAATGTGATAAATTGGGGATTGGTTCCTGAACCAAGGCCCGATACCCTATTTTCACCAAAAATAACCCAGAATGTTGTACTCAATCAATTATAGATGAGTAATATAGCTACATTAACATATTTATATTGTAAATAGCAATTGTACTGATTTGGAAGGACTTCTTTGAGGTGACTTGGCTGGACTTTTTGAAGGGGTCCAAGTTGGACTTTCTGAAGGGTTCTTGGCTGGAGTCTTCTCAGGAGTCTTGTCTGCTTTCTTAAAGGAAGTGTCCAAGGAAGTTTGGACAGAAGGGAGATGGGTGACGCATCAAGCGTTGTAAAGTCAAAACTGATGTCGAAAAGTTGAAACAGGATATCGATTTATAAATGTTGTACGTGTGAAACGTTGTAACTCGAAACGTTGTAAGTCGAGGACTGACTGTATAGACAAATGATTAGGGGCTCATTGGGGATAATATCTAAATTGCGGTTAGTAAAACTGGGTACTTAAGTCCACATTAACAAACAAATGAACTGCCCTGGGCTGCCATGTGAGACAGGAGCCATCACTGTACAGTGCCACATGAAAAATAAGAAGGGCAGAAAAGTTTAAAACAACACTAAGTGCAGCCTAAAGCTTCCTGGTGTGATTTTCAAAGCCAATTAAGAAATCTTAACAGGGAGAGAACTGCTTCCTTTCAATATATCTAATATTCTCACCCTAAAAGATTTCTAATCAGAATATGCTTTATGGATCATTGAGAAGAAAGGATACACTGGGCTTGCTCCGGATTTGACTTAACTGCCCACTAACTCCTCCCTGTCTCCCTTCCTCCCCTCCTGACTCACAGATTGGACTATCACCACAGCAAAAACCGTGCGTAACACCAGGCACAGACAAGTTCTGGATGAGCTGAGCAAGTGTGCATGGGAGTATGAGTGTGGGGGCCTACTGCTCGCTTACGCCTTTAAAACTCACTGTGCTTTTAAACATGGGTCAGTTCAGGCAAAGACTTAGGTAAGGTTTCCAAGCGCATAGTCTCACCAATGGCAGAGGTGAGACTATAAACCAAGTTTATTGAGGCTCAGTATTTACTGTGGTTGTTAGAAATCATGAAATAGTAATAATAGGGGACTAGGTCTTTCCTAAAACAGAAATAAGATGTGACCTTTACTTAAAAAACTTACAGTCTAATGAGAAACCTTTAGGTCCAAGATGCCCCCCTTCCCCCTCCCTGCAGTTTTCAGTACAGATTGGGGGCTTACTATTAGACATGATGCAGTGAGGGCTTAGCAAGACAGGAAGATGGAGGGTAGCTACTTAGCTATGGATAGTGGACGGTATGTTAATGGCACAAACCTTTTTTGGTTGACTGGCTCATTTTGTTTTATTCATTCACCGTTATAACACTTCCTCTCATGCCTCCTCATTATAGTTTTGCTGTACATGCCTGCATGTATTTTGTACACGAATGTCAAACATACAGAAAAGGCACTGTTCAAAAAAAATTAAAAGGACCTGGATCCAACGTGACACTGTAGTGAAACTCAGTGGCTGGCACTTATAAAAACTCGTGACAACTACAGCCAAGGTCAAAGCGACCTATGTCAGATGCAGGCAAGAAGAGCCTTTTTGAGGCTTCTGTGATCCTTGCTAGCCAGTGTTACAGTAATGCTAGAGAGGACATTCAGTGGTTTTGGAGAGACTGGGCATTGCGACAGACCAAAACACACAGGCGGTGTTCATGTAGGCAGCATTAAGTGTTGCAACTTCTTAACAAGTGAGTCTGAATGACTTTCCAGTTAATGCATCCATATCTCTGATTTCAGTTTTAGAACCTGAACAAGATGGGAAAGATGGTAACTAAGTTTAGGGAAGTGGACTGCTTTCTTTTTTTATCTAACAAGCAGGTATGTTCTAATCCCCAAAACACCTGAACAGCCACTTAGCAACACAGTCATGAAACAATCAACCTATTTTGTACCGGGCATCCGTGTCCGTAATTTCTGTAGTTACTGGAAGGGAACATGGTTGCAAAGCTGGTGGTTAGTGCAAATTAGTCCCCTGGCTTTAATTATTTTTCAAATAAACAACGGGGAGCTCGTGTTACAAACAGCTCCCAGTTATTATTGTCTGAAACCAATGTATATATGAAAAATGGTATCTAGTAGCACACTTTTCACAACTATAACTAGATAAAGTGGTCTGCTTGAATAAACCCTTTTCTAGAATATATATCTATATCATCTCTCTCGCTATATAGTACTTTTATATATTACTTTTATAGTATATCTATCTATATATAGTACTAGTGATACATACATAGATATCAAATATTGTACTACTGATATGGCTATATATTTATTGCTACCGATAGTGATATCTATATTATATTATTATAGATATAGATATCTATTGATATCTGGCTCTGCTCCTTGCCACCACACATAGCTCCCAGAATTGGCTGGAGCCTCATGCCACCAGGCAGCTGCACCTGCACGGGCCACGAGCACCCCAAGGGCCTACTACTTGCTGCTGCTGATGGGGGCTGTGCACAATAGGGGAGTTCCCACACCCCCCACCTTCCCTCACACCCCACAAATCCCATACACCCACACCAGGCCCACCCCCCCATCAACCCTTCCACACCCACACCCCCAACAAACCTCACACCCCTCCACACCCAGGCTACACTCCCTCACAAACCCCACATGCACCCACGTACACACCCCACTATACACACATACCCACCCCCACACAATATACAAGAGTAAGACTTTCTTTTTGAGCTATTATGCAATTGTCTCTATAGACACTCCGCAAATGCACACAAATCAGGATGCAAATAATTTTTTAAATAAAATTAAAATACATTATAGTAGATTAGTATATGATTTGACTTTTAGTATATGATTTTTTTTTCTGGTTCCAAGATGGCAACCCCTCCCCAAACCCCACCAAACTTCTGGAGGCAGAAATACCAGAGTACTTCTGGGGGCAAGGGGAGGTGAGTTAGGGGGTGGGACTTCCCTTCCCAAGGTGATGGCCAGGGGGCAGGGCACCTGTCAAGGGGCAGGGCTACCAATGCCGCCCTTGACAGCTCACCAAAACTCATTAAGTGGTCCTCCAGCCAAAATAATTGCCTACCCCTGGTGTAGACTGTTACAATCTGAGTCTAACACCAATACTATACAGATACAATTGTACAGACCAATAACTACCTCTTCCTTAACACCGCTGGTTGCATTAACATAAATTTGTTTCAGCCAGACTTGCTTTACAGATTTGCACCCATAGGTCAGGCCCTGCATGCTGAATGACAGTGCAAGAACGGTAAAAGGAGGTCCAGATCTTTTGCGAGTTAATGGAGAATTGCCCCTTATGGTGACAATGGAAAACCCTGGCACAGAGAGCACACTGAAATGGTTTCTTAGCATTTCAATCATTTGCTGTGTGCCATCATTAAAACTGCCTTAGACCTTTTCTGGGTCCATCATTACACCAACAGCAAGGCCTGCTGCTGGTATAATCTACAAGATGCAACACGTTAGCAACTAGCGTGCACGGCATAAAATAAAATCAGATTAAGAACCTTCACGTAACAAATATTAGGTTAGTTTGCACTTTTAACACGGTTCATCCTGGTACTTGCAAATTAGGGAAGCACATATTACCCACAGTTAGCACACACAACGGATGTGCAGAAAGTAAGAGACTTGCCCGAAGGGATACAGCAAGACAGTAGCTGAGTCAGTGATATAATCTACAGCAGGGCTGTGCCAGCTTCGTAGCTGCTGGGGGTTGCGTGCTGTACTAATTGTGTGGGCGCTGGGCTGCACGCTATGTAGGTGGCATGCTGTGGGGGCCGCACACTGTGCAGGGTCCCAGGACCCCACCATGTGCCCCTCCACCCGCCGCATGGGGAAACTTCACTTTAATACTCCCTGCCACACCAGTAAGCCCTCCCCTTCCCCTCCGCTGCTGCATGAGAAGCACATGAGCCCCTGCCACTCAAACCAAGAGCTTACCAGACCCCTCCTGCTGCGCTGTCCAGCTCCAGGGACTCGAGCCACCACTGCAGCCAGAGGAGCAATGGTGGGAGTGGTGGCTAGGCAGGACCCCACAGGCCTCTCTTTACCCCCTTACAGGTGAGATGAGGCCTGCGGACCACCATTTGGACAGCCCTGGTCTAAAGATTTTGATTCCCAGACTCCTCTCACCACTAAACATCACTGCCTTGGATGGTATTGTCAAAGTCAGATTAATTCTCTGATCACTCACGTGTATCAGATTAATTCTCTGATCACTCACGTGATCACTCACGTGTATTCATCTGATCCATCCAGATGAATACAGACCTCATGAAGTGCTTACGCGATGCATGCTTTTTTTCCCCACAGGCCTACGATTACAAGGGCTCTTCTGAAAGGTTGACCAATTTCCACTCGCATTTCTCACCTATTGTAGGCCTTTTCGAGGAACTTCATCAAAGGCCTGTTGCAAAACCGTTAATGTTAATGGAAAATCTTCCTGGCTAATTCACCAAATGTTGGTCTAAGAGCCCTGACGCTCTACATCCCCCGGCTGACACGAAGACCGAAGACGACAAATAATTTCTTGTGCATCGTTAGAGAAAACTCACAACACAAGCACTACTGTGCTGACGGGAATTTCCAAGTTTTTATGCCTTGTGGCACTAATGGATGCCTGCCTGCAGGGCCTGGTTTGACGGTTTTGAATTAAGAGCCAGTTTTGCATTGTCTCATCAACTTTACCCCCGTCTCCTTCAATGGATTGCTTTTCACCTGCATCATCAGGACCCTGCCGACGCACCAGATTGCAGCCTGCTGCCCCCAAAGACGTATGCCATTGGCTCAACTTCTGAGCGTTACTGCAACATTGTACTTGATTACAGTCTCGTCTTCCTGGAAAGTGTGTGTGTTAGTGAGATAACGAACCACCTGCTTAACTGTAAGCACGTGAATAGCTTTATGAGCTTCTTTCAGGTATATTGCTTTTAATGGGACTGCTCATACACTTACATTTTAAAAACTTGAGCAAGTGCTCTGTTGAATTGGGGCCTACCAGAAAAATGCAAGAACAATGTGCATTTTGATGGCGGCGTGAGGCTTATTTTTTAGTCAAGTAGGTATTTAGACAGCAGAAATGTAAGATATTTAGACAGCCTTGAAAAGCCAAATATTCAATAGGTATCAACCTAGCTTCTAAAGGTGGCTTTACAAATTAAATTCTAAATTCTTCATAGGACTCATCTATTTGGAGCATGTGCATGTTAAACTTTCTGCCTGCAAACATGATATATTAGACAAAAAGTTCTTGCAAGTAACCAAACACGGGACTGAATTCATACTATGCTCTAAAGCAGCAATTTCCAGATGTTCATGGAGGGCTGCTTGTCAAGGGATGGTTTTGCTGGTTTTAAATATGAATGTGTTGTGATGCTCTCGTTCAGTTAGGACTGAGTTGTTATGTAATAGTTACCAATGGACCTCAACAACATTTGAAAGCCAGTAGTATATTTGAAAGAGATGACTGTCAGCTCTTGTGAACTCTAAAAGTTGAGACAGCTACCTGACCAGAAAACCACTTATCGTAGGTGTATTTCTCACTTTTAAATGCTAATACTGCTATACAGAAGGCGAAAGCAGAACCGATTTAGTGATTTTTTTTTTTTTCCTTAGATTTGTTGTGGTAGTTGAGGCGCAAACTCAATGGAAATCTTTTCACTGACTCCAATGTCCTTTGGGTCCAGCCTCTAGGGAAAGGCTAAGGTGAGTGACAAAGCGATGATGGCATTTCAGATCAAATAAAGGATGAAAGACATAGCTTATGATGAAAGGAATGATCTGACTTGTGGGACAGAACCAGCTCTACTGCCTTTACATATACGAGTCATTTCATACCTTGCTGGTGTGTTAGGACTGCAATATCAGACTCATGGAAAAATCAAATACGCAAAAGCATAATATTATTGTATTTCTGGCCTGCCATTGGTTGCTGCAATCTTGTGCCTGTATCACTCAGGGATGTGGAACTCAGCGGTGGCATTATCTTACATAAAATCACGCGGGTTAGCACGAAACAAATCTGCTGATAATGTGCTGCCGCAGTGCCACCGCGCTCGTGTTTCTCCTGTGATGTTATGCGTAGAGGTATCAAAACTTTGTAAATGCAAGGGAGCACTGTATCTCCTAGCATTTACTAAAGGAAAGCAATCAGTGTGTCTGTACAGCCACCCAACAAGCTGAAGTTATTAAAATATAATGCTCAGCCTGCTTTTATTTCAGCCGATGAATAAATATATTCTGCAACTTATTTCCAAAACAAGTGTCTGCTCTTGCTAGCCTTGCCATGTTATGTTGCATCTCAACACATTAAAAGTTAAAAAATTATTTAGCCTGAATTGTTAAAATTTTCATTAATGGCAATTTATGTCACTCAAAGAAGCCTCCTTGGGAAGAACATGGCATGCTTGTACAAACCTATTATGAGAGTTGTCAGAAACATTTGTCCTTATGAAATATAAATAGACAGTATGTTAGATGATTTAGTGTGGGATCTGTTATTTATTTAAAAACAAACAGGTTTTTTTATTTCATCTTTCAGTAAACCAGGTCATGTCGCTAAGATGATGAGGTTCGCAGGCTAATGATAATGCCTTTGTAAATATAACTAGCAACAATTTATTCATTTCTTACAGTGCCCCGTATTGAGAGGCCAAGGCAGTGTGGTAACCTGCAGGGATCCCTAAATTTATATCAGGGCAAATCTGCAATGGGTGTAAAAGGCTGAAGTTATGCCCATTTACACCAGCTGAAGATCTGGCCTAAGTGACTAAAGAGGTGCAGAGGAGCCTTCAATTTGCCAGTCCTTTCACTACCTGCTTGCAATGGGACCTGGGTAATGCACATGGTTCCCATACGTATTGTGGAAATACTCCAGGTGTCAGACCCGGACACAGGCATGGGCGACACAGACACAAAGGGACGCCGAAAATGAAAAAAAAAAAAATTTACAATTGTAAAAAAACCCAGTTTTAATATTGCGCATGTATGGGACTGGCAATGTCAACAATTGAGAACTATTTAAAGACATGGATGCCATACATGTGATAAAGACTTCTGCAACAAAAAAATTATTCTCTCTGGCGAAGTGGGATCTGATACTAAAAGTTTGTCCGGGGCCTCCAGGCGTTATTACCTTCCCTGGAGAACATTGCCTTTCCTGCGCATTACCTTCTGTACTGGGGATCGCTTTACAGGGCTGGGGCTAAAGGACGCACTGACATGAGTTAGGACACACTAACATTCATTAATGTAAGAGCCACAGGACATTGCAGCCTACTGTTTATTCCTGCCATTTCTAATGGCCCATCTCACAATTTTCTGTCCAGGGCACAGAACACAGTAATTCAAATGATGATCACACACTTTACTTTACATCTCTATTGCTTCTAGATATCAATACCAGGCCCATTACTGTGGTCCCTGAGTACCTGTAATTACTGCACCATGTTCTCTTCACTCGCAAATTTTATGCTTTTGCCTCACTAAGAAAATTAGCCAGTTCTTAAAGACTATTTCACTACGATGAATCCAGCCAGTGCTGGCTAAGGCGGCGCTTCCTTTTATTTTTATTTTTTTTAGGGTTAGCATTAATGCAGCTCTTCACAAAGAACTCCACTAGGGAGTGCGGCACTTTTCAGCTCACCAGGTTTATTATCCAGAATCCATTTCGGATGGACAAAAATCCAGCCCAATATTTACTTGCCACTGGATACAAGCGTTAGCGAGTGAAGTCTGCACAAGTGTCAGAGAGGTGGATAAATCCTTCAACTTTGTTAAATGTAGAATAAAGGAGAGAATAACTTGAATTAAATTCCTGTGCCCACTTGAAATGATGTCTGGCTGTGCCTCTGTACCTGTGCCTGATTTTTGCATGAAAATATTCTCTTTGTCCCTATCTGGTGCTCTCCTTCAAAAAGGAATTGAGTTTAAAAAGCAGGCAATAATGTAAGATTTTTAAGCAAACAGTTCAATATTTCCTTTAAAAATGTTCCCTGTATTCAAGAGCACTTTGATTTCTATCTTTTTTTTAAGGCTTTGAAACTCTACCTTTTTTAAAAAAAAAAAAAAAAGACGACGACCATCCCTGATTTTGGTCTTTTGTTCCTTTATGAGCTTTGTCCCTGACTTTTAAATGTGGAGAGAGTTGGGAGGCATGTTGCGAAAGGAGAGAAAATAAAAAAAAATAAAAACCCTTGCAAACGGTGTTAACTATACCTTTTGTTCATTATGTTTAATATAAAGTTTGCTAGGAAGATTGGTATTGAATTATACATTAATTTCAATGCTAAATAACTCTTCTATTTAAAAAAATCTTAGTTTTCTTATAATATACAGTAATTAAAAGTGAACCAAAAAGAGGCAGCAATAAATCAAGGTGCACAATGTAGCAAAAATATTATAATTAATATTTAACATACGTTTTGATTACTTTTAGAGTAAGTACAAGAAATATCAATTAGAATATATATTCAAACTTTGCTGCCGTTTCCCCATTATGCTGTGGAAAAGGGTTATTTTTAATTCTGGATATTGCATACAAAATAATACATAGGCCCTAATTAAATATAAGGCTGCAATTCAATCGAGGGTTTCTGCTGATGTCATAAATAATAGGAGCACAGCTCGAGGTATCAATGAATGGCAGCCAAACCCTGAGATTGAATTACAACTTCAGCATTCAGTCTGTGGATCTGTATTGTTATTTGTAATAGATGGAAAATGATTATTATTATTTTTAAATGCAGACAAAAAGAAGGAAATTTGAATTCAAAATCTGGGACTAGGTGGTAAAAGATTAGAACGCGTGTGATTAGAGAACACGGCTTATTGGAAATTGAAATGTACAAATGTGCCAGCGAGCAATTCCATATTATAGACTAGATTCGGGGTATATATATGATGGTGGGGGGAGGTATTTTTTAGCCTATGGGCATGCTGCTATTCATGAGCACAGTCTGTACCCTGAAAATGATTTGTGTGCATCTGTCTAATGAACATTGCCGCTAATTAACTGATTTGTGCCCACAGTCCAGTTAGCTGGAAGTACAAGCAATTAGATTTGTACCCAGGAATTACCTGTGAACAGAACAGGGCAGGCTCAAAACGAGGACAGAACTTGTTACCGTTCTGATCCTCTGCGCGACGGTGAAGTTCTCCGCTTCGGCCCCATATGGGGGAATGGGATCGCGCTCTTCAAACTGCCCCACGTCTACGTAAAGCCTAATTACACGTGAATGTCATTCTGCATACAAGTGTTGTGTCCAGATGGAGCTTTCCTACTGATGACAATATACCTTCCTCTTGACAAAATGTAACTTCGGGAATTAAGACACTTACCCCAAATAAACGATCTTTTAATAATATTTAACATATTTGCAAGAGGCAAGGATTTCTTAGGGTGATATCTTTTCTTGGACCAACTACATAGTCAGGATCAGAGTCTGACAAGCTTTCAAATGCAAGACATTGTTCATCAGGTCTTGCATTCGAAAACCTGTCAAGCTCCATCCCAACTCTACACGTGGTCCAACAAAAGATATCACCCCAAGAAATTCTTGCCTCTTGCATAATTCATGGACCCTCATGACTACAATATCACACTGACATTATTTAACATACTGGATTTCAGGTAGGGTGTATATAAGTAAAGAAGAGTGGTACTTGATCAGTATGGAGGCTTGCTCTCAACAGATTGTGTAACGCCTACCTGCTGTACAGTAACTGTAGGTCACATATTTATATTCATGCCCATTTTCTCCTGCTTGCTATGTTAACCTGGATATGGAGATATGCATTGATCCCCATGATTTTGGCTTGCAAGCAGTAAACAGTAAAAGGGCTAAACTGTGGGGTGAAAAGGACAGTCATAACTGCACTGATCTGGAGTACACCCGGAACTGGATTATGGCTTAGCATCACAGACGGCTGCCTGGTTCCCCTGATTTCCTATGGGAGGAAAGAAATCTGGGCTGGGCCAGACTTTTACCTGGCATCTTCCTTCCTCCTCTGTGCTGTCTCAGCTATGCTGGCTTGTGTGTTGAGGGGCAGAGCCAATGCTCCACGTAAAACCATCCTCTTTTCTGGGAAGAAGAAATAAACCCTCTGGAGGCTGCTGTTTCTCCCCTGCCCTACTGTCCTGCTTGTGTAAGGTAGACTTACATCTCCCTGTAGGCCACAAAACTGTCCTCAGGTGCTTTTACAGTCGGTGAATCTTCTGCCCCTTCTGTTAATGAAGCAAGTATCTTTTACTTTGTATTATTGGACTGTAAGATGACATACTCTTACCACTCTAATAACCACATGGGATTTTAAGGAAAAGAAAAATAGGTTATTCAAGAAACTCAAATTTGGTCTGGCTTATGCTAACAAGAAGCGACCGCTAAGCAATCCTAAATATACACAGTTTATCTTCTTGTAACATAAGGATTTCTTTTCATATGTGGTAAAAGGAGATTATTGTTAGTTTTCTTATGGATATTTTTATGTGAGCTCGTGTTATTAAACAGAACAATTTTACAATCTTTGCTCCAAAAAGGCTTGTTTACTAAAACAATATTTATGCTGTAGCATTAGACATGCCTGGATAATCTGTTGCATGCCATTCGTGCTGTATTTAAAAAAAAAAATGGTGAAAAATTCCTGACCTCCCAGATTCTTGTGGGTACCTCCAAATTGCTCATGGAAAATTAAATGACCTGGCCTTTATGCTACCTAAATATGTATTTGGTTTTTTTGTACCAATTACCTGAAAATGACTTCTTGGACTTAGACCAAGTATTTTCTGATCAGCGTTTAGCAGAACTGTCACAGCATGAGGCAGATAGATACCTTCAGAGGTCTTAATGAGAGAGATGCACGAAAAGGGAAAAGCGACATGCAAATCGACTCTAAACTTGCACGCTCGCTCTCATTCACTCTGAGTACATCGCAGCATCAAGTCATGTACATGCAGGATATTCTGCTGATGAAATAACCCTGGCATAAATACAGCTGCTTCTACATAGCTGATAAACAGATATTTCAATTTGTAAAATGCAAGCTTACACTGGTACAGGGAGATGTTGATCCCACAGCGATGTTTAGAAAATGAAAACAGCTGTCTCCGTCCCTAGATGCACATAATACTGTAATAACAATCTTCCTCCATGATAAGGTACTGGAGGTGTCAAACAGATACTTCTCTTCCATTCCTCAGTTGATTCTGACTTACTACCAAATACTGTTTCTTTACTTTTTTTCTCCAACTGGCTGACAGATTGCGTAGAGAGCGAGACAGCGGCATTGTAGCACCTGCCGCAGTAGCTCTTGAGTTTGGTCTTGTCTTAGCTCTTTTAGGGGAAGAGAAGAAAGCTATTAACATCCTTCACACTGTTTCCCCTCAAACTGGCAATGGCTGGCATAGATGCAGCGCTTCTCGACAGAGAAAAGTCTTAGTCACTCTGGAATTGGTTTTACCCTTATTTTGGGGTTGACAGACCAAACGCAGCCTCAGCCCTACAAAATGAAACCTGGCCCCTTAAGTCACGGGAACCTTGCCATTTGGCTGGGATGCCAACATCTTCCATTTGGCTGGGACAGCAAACCCAATATTGACCAATACAAAAGAAAAAGTGCCATGCATGTTAACTCCTGTGGCTGCTCTGTTCGCAGGTGAAAGCAATGTCGCAAGCCAACCACCGGCAGCAAACACCTTCTCCCAAGTCCTAAGGGAGGGGACAAAGGTTAATTTATCTCTTTCCTACAAGTCATCAAGGTGTAAAGGCAACAGCTCGGCTGTTCCCCTCTCCTGGCTGGGACAAGTTGTCTAAGTTTCATCCTTCTTCCACAGCAGGAAAAAGGGTTACTGGGACCGTAAAGAGTGGGGAAAGAGAGAGGATGGAGGAAGAGATAGCTCACTATCAGCATGAAATGCTTCTCTTCGGGTAGCAGAGAGAACAGAAGCAGTGGTATAGACCCATTTTGATCGGTCTTTTCTTCGGACGGAGAACAGGTCAGTGCTCTGACGCGGTCGAAGCCTTTAAGCCCATGGAAGTAATAGCCTAGCAAACAAATGTCTTGAGTTCCCCGCAGCCTAATATTTGCTTGGGAAAGATAATGAGTTTCTAGCTAATTGTTTATTGTACCTGCTGCTTTATATGACTGAAGATTGTTATAAAACACACTGAAATGGTGATTCATATATCACACAGCAAAGAAACAGGAGTCTTGCCTATTTGTGAATTACACCCCATTTTTCACAGCCTCAGAGCTTCGGTGAGCAATGCCAATGACTGGGATTTTGTTTTCTCTATGTATATTTTTCAGTCTTGACTCTCTGCTCTTGTCAAACACAATTTTCTCTCTTTGTTTCTTTCTTCCTTTCTGCTGCCAACATTATGAATGAATTCCTGATTCTGTAGCCAAAACAGAGCTAGCAGGAAGAGAAATTTACATTGATCAGATAGCTTTTCATAGGTGGTAACATTAATTATATCAAATACTATAGCTATAGTGACAACAGTTTTATTATCATAAGTAGGGAGGGTCTCGTTCATTTTTTTCCTCGGTGACTAAAGGATAATAACCTATATACGGTGCGGATCATCAACAAATAGAACCAGCTTTAAACACACAATCACTTTTTAGGTTCATACAAAGAGGTCAAAAGAAATAATAAAGATCCACTATGCTACAGGATACGGTAACCATTAAGCAATGGATTAAAGTTGAAACTTTTTGAAAGCTGGACAATGGTGTATGAAATCTAAACCACCCCATGGAAATTTCAACATAAAATGGCACTGGAAGTGAGAAAAGCAGATTTTTTTTTTTTCCTAGAGCTATATTTTTCTAACACAGAAGACAGAGAAGCATAATCAGTCATGGTCAAAACCCTGCCAGTGAATATTACTTATTTAGCCTCATATTCCAGGTGACTCACAACTTGTCTACCTGCCAACATCTGAAAATAATAAGTTATAGTAAAGTTATTAACTAGAACTATGTGAACTTTGAAGTAGCTAAACCTAAATTAAATATAAACATACAAAACAGCCTGGGGCTAATTAATTTAATTCAGGCTCAGTCACCTAGCTCCATCTTTGTTTGTTTGTACCTGGTTTTTTCCCTTCCTCATCCTATGTGGTCTTCTCAGAAAGAACACCTGAAAAGCTGGATGGGGTAAAGATGCAATCTTTTGCTCTTTCAACCAAAAACATGTAGCCGCACAGTCCAAAGAAACAATCCTCAGTGCAGGGGTGGTTTGCAATGAATGCTGTGCAAAATCAATTCTCAGCTGGTGCAAGTCAGCGGAGCTCTACTGCCAATGATTTGCAGCACTGGAAGATCCCGCTCTAGAAAGGCTTATACCCACACAACCTGCAGGCTGATTGGGAAACCCCCCTATCCTTTTGACTGTCAGAAATAAATTGCTTACAGGCTGCTCTGATGCTACATGGTGCTCCCTACAGGAGATCCCTGTACGTGCTAAAGAAATGTGGAAGGCTGGTTCCACAACTAGCACTAAGGGAATCATCTCTTGCTAGCTTTTTAAGAAGCATTAAGCTATTTTACCACTGACTGAGCTCTTCTGCTGCCCTCGATAGTCTGATAGCATGTCCAAACATTAGAGAACACTTCAATGAGCTTGCTTAGAGAGGCCACCTTTGGCAGGATCATTTTTAGCATTTTATAGGTTTGAAACTTCTCCGAGCCTCAAAAAGGGAATGAAAGAAAAAATGTGCTAAAAATAAAAGTCTTGATTTGGAGTGGAAAGAGTGAAGAAGCAAGGAGATCTCAGAATTGCAGCCGCAGCACAAGGTAACAATAGACTGAAAATAATAATAAAAAAAAGTATCAGTTCAGCTGCCTTGTAAAAAAGAAAAGAATGCACAATAGCACAACAGTGAGTTCACCTATTATATAATTGGAGGTTGTGTGTACATGTGCAGACAAGAAGACAGAATAAAAAGCCTCCTCTAGGAAATCCAAAACTTGGCAGGTTTGGCCAGGTAGAGTAGGAGGCTGGTAGTGTCTAACAACAAAAAGAAACAGTCTGTAACTAGGGTTTGAAGCAGGCTGCTCCTCTCCTTGCTAAACAGCAGCTGGTTTTATTGCTGCAGAACTCATAAAAACAAAGGGAGAATAAGTCTGGCGAGAGAAATAAGGCATAGCGAGGGCGAGAGAGAGAAGAGCTGCAATGTGAAACACTGTGTGTCAGTTGTGCATCTGATTTCATACAAGGATGTCTTGGAGAGCTGTGGAAAACACTGCAGGTCTTGGCTCCTGATGGATTTGCAATGGGGCTGGAGTTCAATTCCCAAGAGGCTGGAGAGAACCCAATCCCTGCAGGTGGGCTCTGTCTGGACTACCCTCCACTTGCCCCCCAAAGCTGCAAGCCCTCCCTAATTAACCTTAATGTCTTGACATGGCTTACCCAACATCCTGCTCATTGCTTCCTGGGAATGGGAGCCTCTGTCTTATGGCATGTGGGATCACAAGTTTTAACTTTACAAAAAATCCTCTGTTTAAACATGAGAGGATCGTTCTGAACCTGCCAGCCAGACTGCAGTCAACAGGGTCATGGGTTTTATATAAATAAATGTTGTGCACTACTATAACAACTATTTTCACATATTTGGTGTAACGAGAATGAATCCCTGAACACACACACTATAAATATATTCAAATTATTTTACAATGGGCATTGGTTTGGAAGGAGCTTCGTTACCAGCTTGCCAGATACAGACTAGAGAGAAATTCTTGCAAACGCTCATCTTTCATGAGGTTTTAACTTGAAAGGTAGCATTAAAAGCCATCTCACCCACCTTAAAAAAACCACAGTCCCTTAACATCATTTTAACAGTCAATATTAGCAGTGCCTTCCCTGCTACTGCTTGTTCCCACTCAGTCAAACGGGCAAGTCTGTTTAAGTTCCCCTGTGTCTGGTGAAGGATCCAGGTCACTTCAGTCACTCTTAGTAGTTGGTATGAACAAGAGTGAGCTGTGGAGCAGCAATAAGAGCTATATTTGTGGCTAGTTATTGATATGACAGCTGCTTTGATTTGAAGATTTCTCCTCTGTTGCAACTTCTGTCATCTTCATTGTGAGTTCTGCCTCATAGGCTTTGGGCTGAGGCATGAGGATATTGAAGAAGAGATGGCAGACCTTGAAAAAGGACCTGGGGGTTACAGTTGACCATAAGCTGAATATATGCCAACAGTGTGCATTGTTGGCCAACAGGATGCTGGGTTGTACTATCACTTGCAAATCAAGGGAAGTGATTCTTCTGCTGTATTCAGCATAAGGCCCCACCTGGAGCAGTGTCCAGGTGTGGGCCCCACACTTCAAGAAGGATGCAGACAGATTGGAAAGAGTCTAGCACAGAGCAACAAAAATTATTACAGACCTGGGAAACATGACTTATGAGGAAAGTCATGAAAGAACTAGGATTATAAAATCTGGAGAAGAGAAGACTAAGGTGGGGGTCTTCAAATACTCGAAGGGCAATTATAGAGTGGATGGAGATAGGCCTTTCTCTAGTGGAACAAGGAAAACTAGGAGCAAAGGACTCAAACTGCAGCAGAAGACATTGAGATTGGCGATCAGGAGGAACTTTTTGACTATGAAGCTGGCCAAGCACTGGAACAGGCTACCCAGACAAGTTGTGGACTCTCCACCCCGGAAAATTTTCAAGAGCAAGTTGGACAGACACTTGGCTGGGATGTTTTAGTCAAGGATGATCCTGCAGGACTAGATGCCTTTGTGAAGTCCCTTCCAACCCTACTTTCCTATGATGCTATGGAGAGATACAGGGTGACACTTGTGGATATAACTGCTACATGTGATTTGCTGACAGAAGCAGATCCAGGATTTTGCAAAGGGAAGTGCAGGAGCAGCGACCAGCACTGCAGCTTTTAGCCTCCTTCTACCTGTCCCCACCGGGGAGGGCAGACTAGGGCATAGGAGCAGCAGTTGAAGACTTCTGCGAGTCCCCAAAGTAGGTAGGAAATCCTCCTCCTTCCCCTCCTTGCTCAGAGGCATGTCTCCTTCCCTCTCCCCTTTCTCCCACCTGCCACTGCCACTATCCTGGGAGTGTGGGGATCTCCTGTCCCCCTTCAGCCAGGCTGTGCAGGGGCTGGACTCAGCATGGGACAGCAGCAGGGAGGCGGCCTGCTCCCAAGCTGGCAGGGAACATCTGGGGGGATCAGGCAGGGAAGGGGACCCCGCTTGCCCGCTACTGCAGCCCTTCCAGGCTGAGCCCAGCTCCTGTCCAGCCTGGCTGGAGCCGGTGCTCCCTTCACCCTTGGGACAGTGGCTGTGGCAGGCAGGGCAGAAGTGAATGGGAGGGGAGGGGATGTGCCACTGAGCAGGGAGGGGAAGGGAGGTGTACTTACTTTCTTCAAGGACTTAAAGTCCCTGAAGGCTGGTCCTACTGTATGGGCAGAAAGGGGGGTCCAGCAGCACCACTGCACCCCTTTCGGATCTTCCCTATTTGGTGGTGACTCATCTTTGCACAAGCAGTACTGGGAGATACCCTGATTTCGAGTCTGGTCTGGGGTTGTGTAAACATACCGCATTTCTCAGATATGGATCCTTTCCCTTGCCACTGAAAATGCAGCTACTTCTACAGTGAAGTATGACAGCTGTGAAATGCAAACATGAACCCTGCAGAGCAGTTCAGCGGAGGAAGCAAGGATTACCTTATCTAGTTTAAACTGCAGTTGAGAAGACGTTAGGTTGGCTAAACATCATCACTAAAGCTAGGTACAGGCATTCAACGAGCCTGAGGTGGAATCCATCTAAGTTGCGCGGTTTTCTGTAAGCAGGGTAGCTTAGCTGGGTAACAAAGACAACGCGTGTTTGCCCTTTGGTGGAGGGATTGGGGAGGGGGGCAAATCTTAAACCAGGTTCCACCATTTTTAAACCAGTGTGCATGTGCCAAACGTCTGGGTTTTTATGGGTATAGACCAGTTTCTGATCACTTCTACCAGTAAAAGTGTAATGTCTGGACCTGGCCTCAGCGTAGAACTCGTGGCACACCTGCACTGCCATCTGCAGTGTGCCATAGTGGTATCTAAGCTAGCTTTTAGACCGCTAGCTTGCAGACAGCTAGCTCAAGGACTAGAAGCAGTCAAGCTGCAACAGGACGGAGCTCTGCACAGGCTGCTTTACCACGCTGAGCTGGAGCAATGAGTTTAAACACCCATGGCTCTGAACAGTGCCAGTATAACCTTACATGAGTATGGAAGATCAAAACCTCAGGATTGCATCTCACCTGAAAGTAAGGGTGGTAAGCCAATCAACTGATCAGTCCAATATTGTCAACTGACCCATCAGTTGACTACATATTTTTTGACTGGTCAAAGATTACAGCAATTTTATGGGGAGTGAATATATTTTTTTGCAGTTTTCTTGACAGAAATATAATTTTTAAATTGTTTTTGACATATTTCTTAATGGAAAATGTGTGCTTTTTCTACTCATTATTTGACTGATATTTGATCGGTTGATTGACCAACCAGCTACCCAACCCCACCTTAAGTAAAGATCTTTAAAATGATCATTTTCTCTTCGTACAAAAAGGAAAAATTAAAATCCCAACTTTCAGTAATTATAAGCATCAGTGGGGGACTCAAACATCAAACATGGATAAACCCTTGACAACTCTGATTTCGTGCTTCAGCAGATACCCAATAATATTTACTGTTTAATTTCAATACAGATTTGCCCATGTACATACACGCATGCCCACCGTTTACTGAGACAGTGCATTGTCAGGAATTGGCCAGTCCCTTCCTGTTTAATGTACTTTCTTGTCCTCTTTTTCCATACCCTCCATATCTCCGTCTAATTGTTCTGCCTTTTTTGGAGTATAAGCTCTTTGGGGAAGCTACTGAGACATTTTTGTGTTTGTAGATCAGCTAACACATGGGGGATACTAGTACTGGAAACAACAAAAAACACATCAGATACTCTATTTTTATTTGGGACATGAATACATTCTCTAATCTGCAGCAGCTTTCAGTTCATCTGATAAATTTAACTGCATTATTGTGATTTAGGCCCTGATCCTGCAATTAAATCAATAGGAATCTGTCCAGCCACAGTACTCCATCCACAGGGAATGCATTCCAGGATCAGGCTTTATTTGTAAATGTTACCAGATTATTTTAATGCTCATTATTGGCAGGTAGAGTATTAACTTGCAGAATATGATTACAGGGAGAAAAATGCATCCCTCATTGTTAAGAGTATCTGGTATTAAAACGTACTTGAAAACGAAATCTGCCCTCATTCTTCTCCTTTTAAAATGGAATATATTAATATATTTCCCGAGATAGAGAATGTGTAGTTCTATGCAATATAAATGACTTTAGTAGGTGTTTGACCAATAAGGGCAGCATGTTTTTGGGAGGCATCTGGCCCTTAAAGATGAGCTTCCAGACTTTTTTTTTTTGGCCCGTTATTCCATAAGACGCTAAATAAAGCTCTCTTCCTCCCACGATGCCAGACCAAAAGCCTTGATGCACCTGTTGACATTAGAATCAGATGCATATTTATTACCAAACCAGATGACAGACACATGTGTAACAGGAAAAATCTGCTTGAACTGATCCCTGAACAACTCACAGGCAGGACCTTTTTTTAAAAAACAAAAAAGAAAAACTCCCCCAACATAGCGCCTGCAAAATGATAATGCATGATTATGTCCATGTGCCTCCAAGAGATTTTATGTCATTTCAGGTTTAACATGAGGTTTTATAGCCATCTGGGAAGGAACAACCTCTCAAAAAGTAATATTTAGGCTGTCAAAAAGGCTTCTTTGTAGAGACAAATTCAAACTAGTATCATTGAATTCTGTGCAAGTGCTGATCCAGATCCCAAACTGAATTGTGCAGCTGGCTGTCTTGGCGATCAACACATCTGAAATGAAACCCTTCTGCATGCTGGGGATGTTCAGATTTCAAACTGGATCCACATTTGGAGGCTGCTCTGATGTGCTGTAATTGCAGCGTGTTGGAGGAGATTCAATTAATTGAGCCTGCTGAGCAGCCTCCCACTTCTCGTGCATCAGCATCCCCATGCTCCAAAATGGTGGCAGGGTGCTTTACCTAAAGCTTATTGAATGAGTTTTTAGTTCAAGCGCCCCTGCCACCATTTGGAGGCGTGGGGACACTGATACACAAGATGCTGCGGCGCTTTAATTAAATCACCGTCTCGTCCGCCCCAGTAGTTGCCTCCACCTTGAGCCTCTTTCTAGGAAGGTTTGCAGCTTTGAGGCCTGCTGCCATAAACATGCCGGCACTTTTGTCATGCCAGCCATCCCATTGACTCCTGAGATGTAGGCATTTAAGCACATCTAGGCTGTTGCAGAATTAGAGCCTTAAAACCAGATATACACCGATACTTAGGAGTCTAAAGTTGCAGTTATACGGAGACAGAAATGACGGTATTAAAAGCACAAATGGGAGTTAGGTGGCAAAACCTAATCATTTAGCAACCACTAGCCATCTTTCCACATCTGTAGGTACTTAAATACCTTTGTAAATTAAGCTACTTTCAGCTAAAAACTTAGAGAAAATTCAGGGGCAAATTCTCCAGAACAATATTTTTTCATCTCCATCTGCAAGGATACCGGTGTTTTGGGAGAGTTATTAAAGTCCTAGTGAAGCACAGGTGCAGAATACAAATCTGTCCTGATGAGGGGTAGATATCTGTTCATTCCTATTCATGAACTGTGTATTATTTATACAACGTTTGTGGGCTCAGCGATTCAGTGGATATTTTTAAACAAATGTTTATACTCAAATAACTTTGCTAACATCTTATCTACGTTTCTCATCTCAAGTTCTTTAGGTGATTTTAGAAGTCTGTAAAACATCCTCCCATCTTCCTTTAGGACGCATGGTTTGGAACGGAGCATACAAAACAACGTCCTCTTCAGGAATTGCTGAAAACTGGAGCGATGTCTTTGGGAGGGTATCCATAGTTTTTAATCCAATTTGCTGAGGCAGTAAGAATACACGAGAACATAGGAACTGCCACTCTGAATCTATTTTAGTCCCACATCCCCTCCGCAACAGCCGCCAAATTCTTATGGTCCCGTTACCATTGTCCACCCTTACTGCACCACCCTTACTGTCTTTAATATAATTTCCTTCCATCAACCCTGTGAGGGAGGCAGTAAGCAACATTAGTCTGAAGACAGGCAAAAGGCTGGGCAGGATTGTACCCTGGTAGCATCTGGTACTACCCAACTGTGTCTTCTGCTATTGCCCCTGTGAGTTAGGGAAGTGCTAATATTTTTATTTTCCAGGTCGAGAAATGGGTCATAGAGCATGTGGCCGAGATCCTGAGCCATTTTCTCCTCTAAGGCACCTGGGAGGGTCTGCATCTAACTGATGTGTCCAAAATCATGCAGGAATGCTATTGGGAGAACAAAACCCAAGTCCCCGGTTAATTAACCTTAACTGCTTCCCCTCAGCAGTTAGTTATGCAGCAACTCTCCCATGGGGAAACTTTTTCCTAATCCTCACTGGTAAAAATCAGTGGCAGCAGCAGTCTCCGGATACAAGGATGATGTCTTCCAATAATAGGGAAGTCATCAGTGAGTCTGTAGATGATCCTAGTTTTGCACGTTCAGTTGCAAAAAGAGCAACTAGTTCTGGGAGGAAGGAGTAGCTCTACATAATAGATCTCTACATTTATAACTGTGTCTATGGTAAGGGCTTTTGCTGGCATCACCAAAGTCACAAATCACATTTCATCCTATGCTTGCTCAGCTAGGATGGCAAAAATGTGTAGCATACATCTGGCCAGCGTGTAAAACAAGACTTAGGATTGTAACAACCACCAAAAGGAGGACAACTGAAGGAGCTGTTGAGCATGACTTATTCTATGTTTCTAAAACAAAAAGAAAATACAGAAACCAAGCCCCCCCACAGAAGCATTGCAAAGCTCTCCTCCATGCTCCTCATGCCTCCAAAATGAGAGAGTAGGTACGAATGATTGCCGCACCCAGTCGATGATCACATGGCTTACTTTAAACCGTGTGATCCTAGACCAGATGTGGTGAGTACAGCTGTTTGTCAGTGCTGGGAGCTATGCAGGGAACCCAGTATAAGTAATTTGGGGGGAGGGGGAGGAGGGCAAGTAGCATGGGGGGCAAGCAGATCCATGGAGAGTAGGGCTAAAAACAGTGTTTGGGGAGTAGGAACAGTGCAGCCCCAGGGCTGGAATGAGCTGTTGGGCTTTCCCAGTCCCGGAGCTGTGCTCCAACCCTGTGCCCATATTTGCTGGATTTGGTTAACCCTTTCCTGATCTAAGTTAGTGAACTAACTTAAATGAAGTCTGCCATTTTTGGCCCAATTTAAACCCCGAAACATTGGCACAGGTGAGCATTTAGACTGAGCTAAACCTAGTTACCTGATCGAATGATAATATGGGTACATTCCCAGAGAGTCTACATTTCGTGGTGTGCTAAACAGCGTTTATTTGGACACGCTCATTGTTGTTTCAGAAAAAACCCAGCTCTGACCCAATTTCTGGTATGTATGGGAGGATCAGTGTTCCTGCTTGAGGGAGGGGAATGAATTTGGGTGCCAATTCATAAGATAAGTTTCACTTGACATTATCTGATATGGTCAAAATACTCAACCTCAACACTCAGGGTTTATAATAGAAATGCCCACTCAACCTTAACTCTGGCAGCATCAATTGTTTCAATATAATACAGCATCATTGGACCTACTCAAGCTGCATTTTGATGATTTGGTTCCCTCCTAACACAGCCTTCAGGGCCCCCTTGCTTGTTAAAAATGTTTTGTCCTAGTATAGCTCAGGCTGGCACTCACGAATGCTGTCTTAAGGGCTACTTAAAGATGAGAGCTTTAGGGAAATAAAGGAAGCCACAATGCATGCAACATCACAGTTGTTGTCTGGTAAAGTCTATGAATAGTAGGTGATAATAGCATTCTTCTAATAACTTGCTATCTAGAATGAAATTCTCCCACACTACAAAGGCTTTCTGCAATGCTCTTCATGTCCTTTAATCCTTATGGGTCTGCTGTACAAAAGGGGCTGAATAGAAGGAAATGGGGGAAGTAAGCTGCCCCTCCATACTCCCAGTGTGTTTAACAGAGGCTGAGCACTGGCTGAAATAGGCCGCTATGGTTTTTTTGAAAGCCAATCTGGGATGAGGCTATCAGCTCTAAGTTTAGGTAAACCTTGCAGTCTTTCATAGGCTGGGGCTTGAAATTTCTCCCTCCCAGCCATTTGCAGAGCACTCTGAATTAATAACCTGAACCGGTGTGAAGAATAATAATACTTTGCACTTCTATATAGCATCTCATGTCTGGGTGTCCCAAAACACCTTGTCAAAACCTCACATCACCACCGTCAGGTCTGGAAATACTATTACCCCCACCATTACACAAAGGAAAACTGAAACACAACAAGGTTAAGTGACTGCCTGAGGTTCACATAACGAAGTATGTGGTAGAGCTGGATATAAAACATAGGTCTGAATTGTATACAAGTTCTTCAGGACAGGGACCATCACTCATTTTTTATGCACTGCTCAGTGCAATGTGACCTTAGTCCATAACTGGGACCCAAAGGTACTAGCTCAGTACAAAATGACATATAATAATGTCTGCTAACGTGGGTCTTAAAGCAGAATGCCGTTTTTCACTCTTAACTCCAAAGGAAAGCTCATACATATAGGATACGATTCACCCCAGCAGAAGGGATACAGTGAGTCACTGCATCCCAGATGGCCTGGCCACGTCCCCTTCTGAGCCACCATTGCCTACTTTATAGCAATATGGTCCCCTCCAACAGAAAGGAAATTATTATGGCTACTGTCTACCATGGCAAAATCTCATCCAGCTTTATTTCTTTATCCAGAGGACCTCTGCCAACATTTCTATCAGAAAAAAAGCAACAGGATGCGGGCTGAATTTAGCCCATAGTTAACCAGTGGAGAGCTCCTGACATAGGATAAACATTATGTTGGACGGTGTGATATGCTTCCCTCTCTCCATTATTTAGCATTAACACCAAACAGGGCACTAGAAATCAACCACGCGTTTGTTCCCAATTCATTACAAGGAGGCATGCTACAGTGTACCTCGCTGCAGTCTTTTATACTCTTGATGCAACTGAAAGTCTTTTGACCTTTGATGACTTTTAACTTGCAGACGTGACTGAACAATTTCTTCAGTTTCTTCATTTAGATTTCTTTCTTAATGATACTTTTTACACATCCACATACACACACACATGGGAATCCAGGTCTTCAAGGTCAGGCTGGCTGTATCCTGCATATTCTTTCTGCATCATCTCTCTAAGATCCACGTACAGTGCTAAACCCTTGTCCAGGCTCCCATCATCTTGCATCCTGAATACTGCAATGTCCTTTACTCTGGCCTTAACAAATACAACTTCTCTCTGCACGTACCCTTTTGGGATGCTACTGCAAATAACACTGTCCTGGCCTGTCATTTTGCCCAGGTCACGACCCTATATCAAAACTTCCACAGGCTCTTCCTTCTCTATTACATCAAGCAGAAGCTACTTTCTTCACTTTTAAGACCATTCCTGGCCTTTCTCCACCCTACCTGTCATCAATTCTTCACTATCAAAACACTGACTCACCTCTGATTGGCCACGATTTCTTGGCTCGTGCCTACAGCATCTGGGATTTCCAGGCAGTCGGTCTCCCAGTCAAGTACGAACCAAACCCAGGATTGTTTAGTTTCTGAGATCGGACAAGATGAGGTGCATGCTGCGTGGCACAGCAATAGGCCACGCGTCCTTCATTATTCTCCTTCAAATCCCATCTTAAGACATCCCTTTGACACGATACCTACAAAAAAAAATTGACAACAGATAGATTGTTATGCTAATAACACTGTCTACCATGCTGACCAATAATGTCCCATTATTTCATATTCATCTATTGTCCCTTGTTTGATATTTCTCTTGTAAGATGTTTGGCGCAGGGATTGTCTTTTTGGTCTGGGTTTTTACAGCACTAATACAATGAGATCCTACTTCTTGACTAGGCTCCCATACTGAGAGCAGGAGAAATAAGGCTCTTGAATGATTGGAGACTATGTTACTCCCTTTGAGAAAGATATACTTGTGTAAGCATATATTAGAGAAACACACAGACATGTACACACACACACACACACACACACACACACACACACACACACACACACACAGAGTGCTTAAAGCTTTCCTATTTTCCCGATGTGAATTTTTTTTATACATAAAGCAGAGGTGAGTGCAAAAGGTATATTTACTTAAAATCTACATCATATCATAATACCTAACTTAAGCTGTTCAAATTATCCTGTAATAACCGATTTCTTTTTTCAATTGGCTAAAATTTCTATTGTAATATTTATCTATGAACAAAGTACAAAAATGAAGGGCTTTGAATTGTTTCAAATTAACTGCTATAAAGTGCTATTTAAATAATTTTATTCAAAACTAATTATTTGAGAGCAGGTATTCTAATACTTCTTTAACAGCAGGATGCAACATCTTTATATTATGAACAGGGAGCTTTTGCCATGTAAACTCATGGGGTGAAATCTCATCCTTGATCTTCAAAGTGTGACAAAGAGCTATTGATTGGGAGCATATTGTCATTTAAATTACAATTAGGGATGGGTGAAAGGTGGTTATTCACCAATTCAAACCTTTTTTTTTTAAAACGCTGTCAAGGGCAACTTGACCTTAACCCAAACGCACACTTTTGAAAACTTCTGAGAGTTTCAAATATTTCTCAGGAGCCAATATGATTTGTTTCAAGGCAACAAATCTGTACCTTTCTACCAAGTACACACTGAATTCTATGAGCAACATAATTATGGATGTAACAAAAGCTACTGTGGAAAGCCTTTGCTCTCAGTTACAGGGCAACCTACATGGATTGGGTGAACAGATTTGAAGTTTAGAATCAAATTACACCATTCGGTTCATTTTCCTCGAATAGCTCATAATATGATCCAAGTCCTGTGTCCAAAGCCCATAGAAACTGATGTTAGCGGATGTTGGACTGTGCCTCAAGAGCTAAGTGGACAGAGACACCAGACTGGGAGTCAGGAGATGTTGGCTCCAACCTGGGTGCATGGCTTTGGACATGGCATGAAGGGTGTTTGTGCCAGAAAACTTGCAATTAAAGACATTTTTTTGCAAAAATCTTGTTGGGCTAATAAAAGATATCATCTCTACTACGAGTCCTGATTGGCTTTGGACAAGTCACTTCGGATTTCTGTTTCCCTGCCCACCCTGTGTATATATAAATGACAGGTTGCTCAAGGCAGGGACTGGCTTGTGCACTGCTTAGACATCTAGTTTAATGGACTCCTAAACCATGTTGAAGTCTATAGGTGCTACCAGAATACAAATAAGAAAGGAAACACTGCGAGGACGCTCGTTTCTGTGTCTGATTGAGCAAAGGGACGTACTTGTTTCCAAAAGACTCTTCCACAAGCAGCTTTTCCCTTCTGTAAAGGGACTAGATTGCCCTGCCAAGTTAGAGAGCGAATCCCAGCCCTGCCAGATAAACACCTTCCCAGTCCTCCCTGGTTTCTTTGAATGGCATGTGTAACCCCTTTGGTTATTAAGCAATGCAGTGGGGTCACTAAGAGGAAATCCCCCAGCACCTCTCAAGAGAGCAGGATGGACTAGTTAGTTTGCTATACACTGGCAAAAGCAATAGAGGTTGGAGGCAAGTTTGTCCTCCACCCCCATTTTCTTTCTGCATCCAGTAGACGTGGACCCCCTTTTGCCCGGTATGCTGTGTTCGGCTTTCATTTGAAGAGTAAAGTCAACAGAAAGACTTCCCGTTGGCTTCAATGGGTGTTTTGACAGATCCTTAGTGCAGTACGAGTCCTTCATAGGCCTGGCACAATTCCTAAGATGTATTATATCCCAATCTCCTACAAAGAGCTAAACGCACATAGTGCACTTAAGGAAGCAGGGAGTCTCAGGCTTTTACCTAACTGTTATATCAGGAGTCTAACAGATAAGTCTAAATTCAAGTCCTATTCTACTTGTCTAACTGTCTGTTTCCTCTCTCTCTCTAACCTCTTTACTTCCCATTACATAAGTGCAGATGCCACCCTGCTGCAGACTTGAGTGAACCCAGGGAGCGCTGGGCAAAGGCAGAGATGGCCTGTCTAATAAAAGTTCAAAATAAAGTAGCTTATCAGAGTCCAGGGGCTTGCAAGAAGCAGGACGAGAGACGTTTGGCCTGAAGTTCACTCTTTTTTGGGGCAGGTGATAATTGGCAGTCTCTGTTCATCTTGTGGCTCCGGAGCAAAGGAGAATGGCCTCGCAGGATACCTTTTTTACTGCCAAGTAACAGAGAAGGGAGTGCGTGGTTAAAACAACATAGCTTCAGTAACACTCGCAGCTATTCGAATTGTCCAAAGGCCAGTACACAGAGTCTATTTTCCAAGTTCATCGCGGCTGCGTCTGACATCCACAAAACGTTTTTGGAAACAAATGCTGTAGATCACATTTCTTCAATCAAATGAGATCTTTAACAAGTCTTAAATGAAAGTCTCCCTGAAATGGCACCATCCACTATGGTGCCTATATAGGCTCTGTATATATTGCCACTTTGACTGAGACTGGTCCTACTTGTGTTTTTGCTATGTGAATAAACAAAACAGGACAAATCCAGCCATCCTGGCTCATTCATTTCACTGGGCCTACTTGTGTTGTGCATATCAGGATTTGACTCAGTAAGCGATCTATACTGGTCATCAGATAGATCTACACTGAGTTGGAAATCACTGCACTAAGTTTGGTTCTTGATAGCAAAACCCTCTGGCTGTGCCTCTCTTTCCCTCCATCTCTCTCAATGCATGCTAGCTCCTTGGGACCTGGCTCCTGGCTGGGCTTCCTGGGTGTCACTGTAATACAAATAATAACTAATACAAAACCTAATCTTTCTGCTTGAAAAGGAAACCTGGAGTAATCTACCTCTATCTTCATACCATGTATGTAATTATTATGAGCTATAATAGGCAATCATTTGAGGCATTGCTTTGGGCTGGGCTTTTGCCCATGCGCTCATGCCAGCTTCTGTTCTGACAATATAAGCTAACTAAGACAGAGCTACAGTATTCTCTGCTGTAGCAACCAACTGTCCAGCAGGACACTTCACACCATGTATGCACACACGGTCTTTGCAGCGTCTGTAGGTCCCAGGTCTGTTCAGGTTCTTAGTAAATGCAAATAAATGGTAGTCTCTGCGATCATCTCTACTGGGCTACGAGTTACAATCTAATAACTTGAATAGAATATAATTCTACTTAGGCTAGATATGAATAAATACACAGTTGTTAAACTAGATGTGTGCACGTACACACACACACACACAATACTACCAAGCGTGCCTGCATTTGCAAAGATCAAAAACCGTTTCATTCGATTTACAAACCAAGGTCACTGTAAGAAAACTACAACACAGGTTGCAGAGATTTTCAAACTACAGACAGTTCGAAAAAAACGTTCCCTATAACTTTTTAGCAAAGCACAGTCTTGGGCTGGCCAATAGAAGCAGCGACTGGGAAATTCGCATACCAGGAAACTCACAAGTCACTAAAATACTGGAAAATAGTAAAAGGATATTGTTTGTCACTGCAAATAGGCAATTTATATTATCATTGCTTTAAAGCTTCCAGGATACATAATACCTATTGTATAAGAAATTACTGAAAGCTCTTATCAAGGTTAACTCCTATTTTGTTAACCTGGCACTTTGCAAGGCAACATGAAAATTTAGAGGCAGAGCAGTTTTTTGATAAAATGCATGCAAATATAATTTCGGCGTGTTTAGAAAATGAGCACCTACTAGTCAAAGACGACTTGGGGATGTGAGATGTTTTACTGCCGCCTTGTGGACAATTTAAAAGTCTAACAAAATGCTGTTAACCTGGGCTAGTGGTTCATTTACAAAAACTCCCCATTGCAGACCTCTTTCAAACATTTATGCAATAATTCTACAAATTATAATTAAAACGTGGGGAGAGAGAAAAGAAGATGGTGTTTCGTTCGGGAGATTGTTTTGAGTCGTGTCAAGACGCGGCACTGGCTTTCACAGCGGTGCGAAACAGATTTTTCATGTAATCACACGAATTTAGGGTTTTGTCTCATGGTGGAAAAAAAATTAATTTGTCCAGTGGGTACAAGCAAAAAATCATCATGGAAATTTAGCGGTTTGGTGAAATACAAATATGTTGAGATGCTTGCTTGGACTAACTGGAGCACAGGTTTAACTTTCCTTGTCAACTCTGCAGTCCTCCCTGTTTTTGGTGAGATTAGAAATACTCTAAGAATAGCCCCTTTCATTGTATTTGTTGTTTCGGACCCAGCTAAAGCCAGCAAAGGCATAGGAATATGAACGTATTGTTGACGATTTATATTTTTATTACTATTAAAAGGAAAAAAAAAACCCCATACAAAAAGTTGTTTCCAAACTCAAACAAGTTTTGGCTTTAGATAAGATTTTGTACGCAGGTGTTACTCGATTCCTACTGTATCTGAATCTGTCCCCCCATGGCGGTTCTTTTCAGCTCTGCCAACACGCCTCACACAGCATCGCTGATACTGGATAAAAGTAATGCAGTATATTTGCACTGAGTTTGAAAAGAAGAGAGAGCTTTGAGAGGTTTGAAAACACATTACGGTTCAGCATTATCTCTGATATTGAGAAAAAACCACGAAACAAATGTGTTCAATTTCCAACATTTATCATTGGCTTAAAGAAGTGAATTAGAACATAAAATGGGAAGTTTTTTTCCTTTTCTTTTTTTTTTTTTAATAGCTCTTTCAAACTTTCTCCCCCCTTTGTAAAGGAGATAGAAGCTACAATACAGTTAATACTTTCAGTCAATAATTTTTGTAGGAGCTACGGTAGCATTTTCAATGTTTCCTTAACGACTACTGGCTCATCTGAGAATTCGCAGAACCTGGAATGTATTCTCAATTGGACAAACAACCTAACAAGCAAATGGATAATTTCTGAAATATTATGTACAGCACGCTTTGCTAAAATTATAACTACATAACTTAAAATGTTTATTTAAATTGTAAAATAGTCTCATTTCCAAATGCATGAATGAAAAAAAAAAACCACATTGAGATTTCCATACCAGTATGAGATAAAACAGATATCAACATGACCGTACACAATTCAAACCCATCAGCATTGCAAATGTTTATTTCATAACCCCACTGCCTTTCTTGTGTGCTTTGCAGTTTCTCATCTCGGTCAAGAGTGGAAGCAGAAGTGCAGTAATCTCATGTTAATACTTGTTCCTCCAATATTTCCAGTCCAATATCTTTTTGAATCAAATAGCTTTTGCAGGATTGGTTAGGTCGGCTCTGGAGACTGAGCCAAAATAAAAGCAAAATATGGGACTTCTGTGGTTGCCCCATCATTAATAGCAGTAAGAGTTTATCATCATCATTATTAATCTAATCATAGTAAAATACAGAGGCCTGGACCAGTGATCGAGCCCTGCAGCGTGCTAGCCAGTATACACATTTAATGTAGAGTTTCTTACAAAAAAGGGCTTACAATCTAAGTATGGTTGTGAGGCAACAGATGGAGATATGCTAAACATTTGTTCTTTGTGTTGAGTCCCCAGTTTCAGAGATGAGAGAAGCTGCTTTAGGAAGACAGTTTTTGATATAACTGCAAGTCTAACACTTCACAAAGTAGTCCTGAACATCAGGGGTACGGATCTTTAAACTGCCAAAAGCTCGGAGATAGACATCTTGCAGAAGAACTTGAAACTTGACTGTTTCACACTGTTGAGGTTCACTCAACATCTTACTGGGTTTCAATCAGCATCAACTAAACCTCAGACTCAATTAAATACTGCAGAGCTCCATCTGCTTTTACGCTGAGAGCAAGAGCAGCTGTAACGCTGTGCCATAAGATAAGCCCAGATTCACCTGCAAGTTTTGTGAATTTTATTGGACCTTTCACTAAACCCAATAGGAGTTTTCCAGTTGGTAACCCAACTGCCTCTTCAAATGCCAGCGTTTCATATGCTTTCAGGTTTTGTTACAAGCATTTCCGAAGTGTTCGAATTTTTAATACCTACATTTAATATCTTAAAACCCAGAAAGAAGAGCTAGGGAAAAATGAGGGAAATATAAAGGGAAAAAAACCTTTTACATGTTACCATTTTGTTCCAATTTAAAATATTAAAAGTTAAGTCCATTGAAATATTTATAGGAAGCCATCTACAGGATGGGATAAAGTTACATCCTGTAAAAAATGGACATACAATTTCTTGCTTAGGCAGGAAAAACACACACAGCTAGCTTTAATTCAGAGAGACTCCCACCATGAATCCAATCGTGCTATATTAGCTATATATAACAGGTGTGCACCACATGCGCAGGTGAAAGGGTACCAGAGTTGTTTGATGCTCCTCCTGAATCCAAAATTGATTACAATACTATGAACATTTATGCAGTTATTTTATTAGGTCATTTTGATAGTAATCACAGACATTTGAGATTTTTTATTCCTTGCGTCCAAAAAAACCAAGGGAATGTGCCTTGTATAGTCATTTACATTAGAGCAGAGATAATACAAAATGAATATAAAACAGTACCGTTCTTGCTGGATAATGTTTTACTCAAACTTTGCATGTGTGTAAATGACTGACTAGCGATGCAGGGCTCAAGAAATAAAGTCCAAGAGATAGTGTAGAGAACACCAGAATTTTACTTTTACTTCAATAAGTTTAGGACAACAAAATAGCTATGCAGTCCCTCACTATTCCCATGAATATGGGAATCCACTTTATTCCCTATGAAATGATTGACAAAAATTCCATGGTATTTAAGGGAAGCTGGATAAGCGATGATTACCCAAATATTCACTATTTTAAACTGTGAGAATAGATCTGAACCAAAATGCCAAGTCCAAGCTCCTTTGAACCTGGGAATGTTAAGAAGATCTCACATTTGTATGTTATGCCTGGTTTGAATTAAATGAGCACAGCTTCTGATAAAAGTCGACGTACAAAAACCAATACGTAAGAATATTTAACAATCACCAGTATTTTATTTACAACACTCCTCCAGGACTGTATTTTTGTTTTCACAGTTTTCTTTGGGCTATACGTATACTTTAAAAATGAAACCTCCGGTGCTTTTATTCGAGCCACAACATGAACAGAAACTACAGCCCCAAAACACCTAAAGGAGAACCATTAGGTTCTGTGTCTATGTGGGGGGGGTTTTAAAACTACATAAATATGCTACAGGATGTAGGACCATATACTATCCTAAAAACCATCTGCATTTTCATAAAACCAGCCTTAACATAGCTTGGTACAAATATGCAATCTCTTGAGTGGCATAGCTTCAGAATAAAATATGGACGGTATAGAAGTTCTGGCATTTGTGAAAAATGTCAGTTTTCCAATGATATCTGAGTTTGAAATTTGTCAAAATATGGTTCTGATTTAAAAAAAAAAAGATCTTTTCAGTAGCTTACCATTCTAAGCTATTAAACGTTGTTTTGAATTGGCCATTTTCAAGAAAACCACTATAGCTATGACTCCCGGAGAGTCCTCAAGGTAGAGTATTTTATTTTTCACTCCAATGACTGAATTTAGGGGGAAAAAAAGATGGAGTGACAGAAGGTTAAATTATTATTTTTTTTTTTATATTTGTTCCTTAATTAACAGCCATGACAAAATGAATACTAGAGTTTTACTGTGTTTGCCCAATGCACCTGCATATATTTGGAAAGCTCATCAACAGATTCCATCGCGATAGCATCAAGCACATTTTGCAGATAATTCATTTCATTCGTAAGCTCTGTCCTATTCCAGTGTCCGTAGGTAGCACACGTCTATAGGCCAAGCCACCCAAAATGACTATATTTTCATTAAAATAACACATACTCTGTGCCTCCCTCATCACACGCATTGCTTCTGTGAGAAATGGAGCCGTCAATCCCAAACTGATAGTGAACTGATTCCAAATATTGGCACAGATACAGCGCACACGTGGACTGTGAGCACCGTCTCGCAGTTGCTGCTTAAATGTAGCCCTGTTCACCTTTTTCTTTACTGACACCAGGACTAAAGATGACTCCTGGGGGAAAGTCAGCAGCTGAAGGCCCAGGTGCTCAGCACCAGGATAATTATGTTGTAGCTGTCACAACTGGCTGTTAACACTTCTTCCCTGGCCTTCCAGCCCTGTGTACAGTTCACTGCACTGTTTTATTCTCTTAGATGTAATTTTGGTGTTCATTTGATTTCTGTTTTATGGTTTTCCAGGGTGGGAAATGCAAGTTCTTGGAAGGCTGTATATACAATGCTCTTTTAAGATTCAGAGAGCCTTCCCTGAAGGCCATGTATCATCCTGGAAGATGCTACAAAAGGGGACACGAGATGAGAAACAACATTCATCTTTCTTTTTTTTTTTTCTTTTTTTAACAAAAAAAAAAAATGCTCAGAGTATCGTAAGATCCAAGAATATTAAAATGTTTTGGTCATCATCTGGGGTACCTAGATGAGGCTCTTGTAATGACGCAGGGTCCAAATCTTCCAAACGTATGCATACATTACATTCTGCACAATGAGTAGCCCTATTATCATCAATGGGACTATTCATGTACAGTTACACCTGTGCTTAAATCTTTTCAGGAGGTGATTATCATGTCATTTTATAGACTCATAGATTGTAAGGCTGGAAGGCAGCTTGGAAGATCATCGGGTCCAGTCCCCCGCATCAAGCAGGAAAAATAACTGGGGGCCAGGTGACCGTCTAGTCTCCCTGACTCTCTCAGAAAGTGAATTATGGACATCAAAAAAAGTATTATGAATAGCAGAATGTTTGGAAAGTCAGCAATTCTGAACAAAACTGATGCTATCCAAATCACAGAATAAATAGGGGATATTCTTCTTACCTTTTTTTTTTTTTTTTTTTAAACCAATATCATCCCTAAAAAAAACCCCCCAAAACCCAGTGAACTGGCCCAATGGATAATGATAACTCACGAACAAAGAGATTACCAACTTTCCACAGATACTTCTAATCAACAGGTTTTTAATCAGAAGAAATATTACCTTCATCTGCTTTTTAATATCACTCAAATTTCCATTCAGTTTGGTAGCTTAAAAAGGTATAGAAAATTCAACACTCAAGCAGTTAGGGTTCAGCCATGCCCCAACATAATGTCATTAAATGTTCAACAATGAATTTAAAATAAGTAGCTTTTGGAAGTTATATGTCTTTGAAGTTTCATTAATTAGTCATATCATCAGGAATGTATGGCTAAAGTAAATTACAGTGTTTAAAATATCTACTCTTTCAATGTGAAAAATGAAAGGATCCAGCTACCTTGTCTTTATACTAATGAAGATATTATTAATTGGTTTAGCAAAAACATAGATCTAACCATAATGTGCAACAGTTATTAAAGATAATTAACTACAGATCATTGGTTTGAAACATCTAGTCCAAAATGATTTCTGAAGGGCACATTATTCTATGAGATAAAATAATTAAATTTCTAACTGCTGCATAAGACAACTGTGGCATATCTAGTATTTTAATTTCTTTTGTTCTATCCTCCTGGTACTCCTCTGTTTTAGATTTTGAAATTGCTACTAGTGTTTCACTATGAACACTTTGTACAGCATGTTAGCCGAAATATTTCATGTCTGAGGAAAAATGATGATTGAAAAAAAAAAAAAAAAAGGATTAAAAACGATAGCACAGCTGATACCACACACACGTGTGCATGAGCGTACACACGCAACCCAGCGATTTCACTTCGAGCAAAAAAAGGCAAAGGAATGGCCTCAACCTAAGTACAGGGTGAAAGAAGCCCTTATCTGAACGTTAGCTACACAAGTCTTTTTCTAATTAAAATGCCACATTTGCAAAATAAAGGAAATCACAAGGATGAAACAATGCCAAAAAGTTGTAAATTAATGAATGATGGCATCCAACAGCCACAAAAAATAAAATTAAGTCAATACAGTAAAAAGCAACTGAAGCCCTAGAACATACGGCTGTTTGTTAAGAGCCATACATCTGAAATCTAAAAATTCGCACCAAGTCCCTCCCTCCGGTCCTTTTTCCAAAAATGGCTGTGGTCAGTGTTTATTATACACACCGATGGTTAATTCATTTATCCATTTTTGGATCACATGTTTGATAATTATAGCCTACAAATGTGTGCAATAGCCCAGATCTGCGCTAATTAGAGAGCCCTGTTTGCTTACAGCATTAGATTTCCCCACAGTGTTTTGTAAGAAAATTCATGTACCAAAATATTCCTCATTTGCAGCAAATTTAGCTGCTTCAGCAGAGAGCAGGGTTTGAACAGGAAAGGCAGGGAGGCAGGAAATCACATAGTTCAGTCAAGATGAGGTATACTGGCTAGCTCATGTTGATTTAGCAACATAAAAACTAAAAAAAAGTTGTTACCCACTGCCATTGGGTTAACATTGTATAAACATCCAACAGTAGATGCTCATTTTCATTTCATTTTCCATTCCACGTTTGACTATTACAGTAAGAAATTACCTGTTATAACCAATTAGTACTGAGTTCTGCAACATGGAGGGGGGAGAATTGGTCTGAAAACCACTTGGGCTTTAAAAACAAAAATGTTTGTCCAAACACAGCGCACCTCATTCTCGCTTCCAATTCTCTAAACCAGGAACAGGCCCCCTAAGGTGCAAGTTTAAATTGATTCTCATTTAAATCTGGTTTACGCTATCAGGATGGGGCTGAGCAGCCTTCCAGCAAATGATAATCAGTCTGTTAAGCTTTAACCTCTGAAGTACTGGTCTTATTTAGTCTGGAGAAGGGAAGACCAAGAGGGGATTGAATAGCAGCTTTCACCTCCCTGCAGGGGGTTGCAAAGAGGATGGAGCTGGACTGGTCTCAGTGGGGGCAGATGACAGGACAAGGAGCAATGGGCTCCAGTTGCAAGAAGGGAAGTTTAGGTTAGATATGAGGAAAAACTCTCTCACTAGGAGGGTTCACTGGAACAGGTTACCCAGAGAGGTGTGCACTCTCCATCCTTGGAGGGTTTTAAGACCTGGCTCGGCTGGGATGATGTAGTTGGGGCTGGTCCTGCTTTGAGCAGGAGCTGGACTAGATGTGACCTCCTCAGGTCCCTTCCAACCTCATTTTCTACGATTCTATGATATGGGTTTTAATTTGGTGTGAAACTGTTGGAGCCTCAGATGAGTGCGTGTGACTGTTCAAACTGCAAAGACACATGAAATATAACTTAAGTTTCTGGGTTTGATGCTCCATCGCTTTTTGCCGCCTGTTATAATTTATCCTTATGCAAATAATGTGAAATAATACCATGTGACACCATGTGACCAAGAGCACACACCAACTGCTGAAGCTTCCTTAGCCTGACGAAGGGTTTTGGAACCCGAAAGCTTGCTTAATAACTATTCTCCAACCATTTGGGTTAGTCTAATAAAAGATATTAAATTCACCCAAGGAACCTTGTCTGCCTATGTGACAATGGTAGCATTTTCTATCAATTTTGCATTAATGTAAATAATGTAAATGCATAAATGTAAGTAACTATGTGCCAGGTAAGTGAGGATCAGGCCTCTGATCACTGTGATCTCTGGAACAGGGAAAACACAAGCAAAGGAAACTGGGCCAAAGCGCACTAAGAAAGCCAAGTGGGAAAGCTAACAGGACACCTGCCGGCGTTTGAAGTTTGTTTCAAGTGCCTTCACTTTCAGCAAAAAATAAAATTTCCCTTAATGTTGGTAAAAAAGAAAAAGAAAGTGGAGATCTCCGGGCTAACAAATCTTAGCAAAGCTTACAAGTGACCTTAATTAAATTCAGTGGAGGATTATGAAATGAAAAGAATATTACTGTGACTGTGAAAAAAAACAACCCTCTTTCCTTAGCTGTACGCGCTGTCTCTTGCTTGCACGAGTACTGCAGAAGCACGGCTCACACTACTATTTCTCTGACCTATATGTTGATGTATTTCAGGCAAGCAGATGTCCCAGTACTCCAGGAATTTGCAAGAAAATGATATTCAAATGTTTGTCCTGATTTCAATGCAATCAGCCAGCTGGCTATCTGCTGCTCCACTCCAGTTGTCCCTCCCCTGGCTGCAAACCTCCAGGTCACTGGCTGACCCCAACATCTCTCTCCCTCTCCTTCAAAGATGAACTTGGGGTCCAGCTACATCTGTGCTGAGTCCTCGTGTTGTGTGCTCTGGCACACAACAAATGCAAGGCTCTCCAAATCACAGAGCATGCCAGCTGATGCACATCGAGATGTAGAGCATCACAGATTTAATTGCACAAATGCACACTCAACAATTTGACTATCTTTAGAGGCAAGGAAGGCTCACCAAGAGGAATTCTAGCTATAGGTTAGGAAAGGGGCAATGGAGAAGGAGGATGGGGCAATGTGTGGGTGAGGGAAGGCGATAAACTTTCATCAAGTAGGCAGTCCTCCCTCTCAAAAGTCTCCTATCTAACCCTCCCGTTGCCCAAGCTTCCCAATGGATAATTCCCAATGGATATCAAATCCAGTGATGGTGGATTTGATAGCAGTCGCAATCACACTCTACCCTCAGGGTATTGTTATATACTACTCTTAGCATGGGGAGCTGCACTTACAGTGCTAGTGCCCAAGCCTTCAAGCAATGAAGCACATGCTAAGTGCCATTGCGGTGTCATAGTTAGGCCTTTTCCAGTGAGAAGTATCCCCAGATCATGTAACCTGAGCTAAGGCTGGATTGCTCCATGAAGGTATTACAATCAAGGGGCTCCAGTACAGTGGGCAAGGGGCGCCTGACACCTGTTTGTGCAGCTCCCAGCCCTTTTGCTGCACTGGAGCCTTGAACCGGCAAGGCCCCAGTGCAGTGGATCTTTGCCAGTTCAAAGCTCCAGTGCAGTGGGAGGGCTGGGAGCAGCTCCGGTGCCTGCCTGCATGCTGAGGTCCCTCCTACCCCATATGCTACCAGAGTCTTCAACTGGCTCCTGTGCAAGCCCCAGAATTGAGCATGAAAATCAGCTGACTTTCGGTCTCAGCCCTGGGAACAGCTGGTTCAAGACTCTGGTGTGGTACTATGATCTACAGTTAGATTGTAGTGACATGCAAGTGCTCCGAAAGTCACATGAATGCTTTCCAGATCTGCATATAACATGCGCTAAGCGGAACATGTGACAATACCCTTAGGGCAGTCACACTGGAAGGGGGAGTAGCATCACAATAACTGAAGGCGTATGCCACTACGTCAAATGTGGTTGCTGTATACATGCTCACATCAATGGGAGCTTTGTCTGAATGGCCAGCACTGGAAATGACCCCCAAAAGGAATTTGACTCTTTTGCTTTAGGAACTTTGTTTCTGGATTGATTTCACCTGGGGGAGAGAGAAGGGTTGGGGAATGAGAAAGAAAAAATGTGACTTAGTAGGTCAGACCACAAGTCCATTTAGCCCAGTACCCTGTCTCTCACAGGCTCAGCGCGTGGATGCAGAGGGGGGAAGATGAACAGGGCATGTGGCATGCCCAGTCTTTTCCACCCCTTGCTCCTCTCCCACTGCAGCTTCCAGCAATGCATTGCCCTTCCCTCACTTTGTCTTTCTTTCTTTCTTTCCCAGGCTGTTTGTCACCCAGTTACTTGTGCGGCACTAGCTTTTCCTTGTACACACTCTCAAAGAAAGTTAGGTTAACTTTAAGATGACAAAGAAAATAATCCCATTGCCATTACATATAACTTCCCAGTGAGGGCTGGTACAGTAGGATATATAAACACTTAGAGAATGTCTCTTAGGAGCAAGGTAGTGCCAGACAAAGATAGCCGGCTTGCTCTGATGAAGCTAGCTTGGGTATCAGCAGCGGTATAGCTGTGTTTGTGCAGAGCTCTGTTAGGCTAATTCACCCTGCTGAGAAATCCTGTATATAAGCTCAGGCAGAGTATTACACTACTGGGTCTGGTACCTGAGCTCAGTTGTTCAGAGCTAGCTCGGTTCTCTCTCCACGATGCTATATCATGTCATGTACCTTCACTGCATCTCCTTGGAGGGAGAAGACAGTTTATGAGAAGGAAGGAAACAAGCCTGGCTTTTACAGCAGCTTGCTCACGTGGACAGTAATCACTGCACATATCATTGGATTCCCTTTAATGGAAATACTTGACTTTCCTGGTCACTCTATGGTTGCTGATCAATTTTTTTTTTTTTCTTTTTAACTATTTGATTAGATTGTCAATGAAGAGCAATCATTCAGGTTAAACAGAGAGACTACCAGACCAATGGCATGAATAATCACTACACGTATCAGTTGTTCCATGGGATTCCCTTTCGTGGAAATACTTGACTTTCCTGCTTACTCAGTGGTTGATGTTCAATTTTGTTCTTCTTTCTAAGTATTTGCTCTTCATTGACAATCTAACCCATCTTTCAGCTTAAACAGAGAGACTACCAGTCCAATGGCAAAACACTGCAAGTTCGAAGTAAACTGTCAACAAAAGTTTGCAAAGCTGGGAAATCAAGATTGCTGTTTTGGTTTAATGTCCCCTTCTCCCTAGTCCTCCCCCATGCCCCTCAAAAAGAAAATCAGTGATCAGTAACTACCTAAACAGTGCACTGAAAGAGAAACTATGGGCCCACTTGGCTCATGCTGAAGTCAGTGAAGGTCCAGGCCTGCAAAAGAGGGCAGATTTAGCATTTGATCTGTCAAACCAAAAGGCACACATCATCAAATAGTCATGGAACCATCTTGACATTTCTAATCCTAGATGTTTAGGGGCTCCTCTTTTCATGAACTTGCAATACCTGCAGCAAGGAAAATTAGAAAACCTAATTTTTCAAACAGCTATTTATGTGGGCAGGCACCAGAATAAGGCTCCCTTCAAATTCATGCCTACAGGCTCAGCTTATGATCTGGAGGTACAAATCCTGATCTCCAGATACACACCCCATGAGCAAGAGAGGGAGAAGGATATTTGCAGCTCTGGTTTTGCTCCCCTTCCCTTGTGGACGAGGAAATTGATACAGAGCAAGAGGAGAGGAGGGCTGGGACTGGGACCCTGAGGCCTTGGGCAGAGTGGCTACGTGACCCCTTTGACTCACACTTGAGCCTATAGCTTGAATCTAGACTTCAGTGATAAAAATAACTGGTTTGCACAACAACAACTGTGTGATCCAACACAAAATGCAAAATAGGTGTGTGCTGAATGATGGGCTAAAGAGCCCTTTTTAGGGCGATGACTTTCCTTAGCTTGCTAAAGTTTGTGCTTTTACTAGCCTTGGAAGTAGAAGATAGGTTAGGCACTATTTCTAAATAACAGAAATAGAAATCTTTATATCTATTTTATGATCACAAATTACTTTGAGGAAACAGGATACTTTTGTTATTTAAAATAAAAAGCAGAACCTAAATATACTTGTTTTAATAGGATCCCTTTGGATCAGCCCTTCTGCTGAGTGAGCAGAAAACTACAACCAGCATTTTGCCTTTCCCTTTTCTAAATAGGAAGTTAAAAATTAACTGCTTCATCTTCACGTTGTTCACTACTTAAGTAGTTTAAACTTACTTTTTAACTGTTACATGCCAACAAAACAGGTTGCTTAATTGATTTGACCTTTCACAGTATTTTTTAATTTTCAATCTTAGTTTCATTGTTCCATCTGGCACTTTAAAACGACATCTGGTTAACTGTACTTAACCAGCTGATCACTGTACAGTTATTTTTAAATGTAATGTATGCTTAAACAGATGTTATTTTTATAGATGTAGATCTAAACTGCACTTGTATACGTGCTATGTCTGCATAAGCTCGTTCTGCAATTCAAATGTTGACACCAAAAATTACAAGCCAGAATGCTTATGAACTCCACTATTATGTTACTGCACTTTTTTTGCAGCTTGTTAGGTAAACATCAATTCGGTTCTTTTTTTCTCTGTTCATTGCACATAAATAAAACATTAGCATTTCGTTTATAAAGTGATGAATATTTTGCTGTGTTGGATTTAGCTTTATAAATACAACTGCTGTCAGCAAGAAAAAAAGGATTTATTGAATAAATAATAAGAAAACGAAAGGAGAATGAAAATATATTATTATGCAAAACATGGGATCTGTCAACAGGTCACATAAGGTCTTCCGGTGCTATCAGTATCCCTATGTGATATTATTTCATATACAATAGAATTTTGCAAATTATACTTCATCTCCTGATGCAGTGTACAGATTGCTAATCTGCAGCAAAACTGTGATATCTATGATTGTCAGCAGTAACCCTAGGGTAAATGGTGGAAATTGTATGGTAAAAAGCCCGACTCAAATTAACAGCTGCACCTGCATAAGCAAACACTTCACGTGGAGAGCAAGGGTTGCTCAGTGTTCGCTTTTAAGGATCCGTCATACACAACACACCGATACACAACACGCCGTGCAATTAATTAATCCCGAATTCTGCCTAATTTCCAGAAAGCCAAGTTCTGCCACCCTTACACCAAGTAGAATTTATTCCCCTAACAACCTCACTGGAATTAATACCAAAGAAGATCCTATGCCGGGTGGGCAGAAGAAGGCAAAAGAAGTATTTTCACAATGTATCTGACCTGTATATTTGACCCTACAAATACAGGGTATTGAATATATTTATTTACTTGACATTTCCAAGGATCCCAGAAAATAATTGGTTAAAAAATAAATAAATACATAAATAGATAATAAATAAATAAATAAATAAAATCAAGCTTCATTTCAGTTGTAACAACACCAAAAGCCCACGGAAGATTTGCTTTTCAACCTACAGCTGAATAGGCTCTACGGTGCCTGTCCCCCCCAAATAAAAATCACGAGTTAAAACGATAAGCAAGACATTGCATAATATGCAAGACCGTACGCTACTTTACACAAAGGATCTGGTCGCAGTCTCGAGTATTTCACCGAGAACTTTAAAGTATCGTTCTCAAGGTTAAAAATTGCTGTTATACATAATACCTCCGTAATTGATAGACATTTTCTCTCTCCAGAGTCCATTTTCTGTGAAAAACACCACATAACATCTGTTCATAAACAGTCCTTCTGTGCGAACACTGACACAGGTCTTGAGCTTCTACCGGCTCAATTCCCCTGCCATATACAGATGGCACAGTGTATTTATACAGCTGAATTCTTTGTAATACAAGCTGAATTATATCTTCAGGTAAGACTGTGGGCAAACATGTGCTCATGCTATTCCACTGACTTACCTCCAGTCATTTTAAGCTGTTCTTTCTGACACAAAGACAAATTGCATCACACTTATGTAAGTGTTTTGTCTCCAAATCACCTTCAGCAATCAGTACAGAACTCTATAGAGATAAGGACGTCTTGGGATGAGAAGACTTGGAGTTCTTTTGCGTTAATGAACTAACACTTTTATTAAGATTCAGGACTTAGGGCTATCCTACTTGATAGTGATGTATGTATATTTATGCCCTTGCATGGAAAATAGTCAGTCGAATGGCTTAATGTCTTGTTCTAAAACAGAAATGTTACCCAAAAGGAGACAGAGGAACTGCCATTCAACTTTCGAGTAGGCAGAGATGAAGACGGTACGTTAATCACTTTATTCTGTGTATTATGTCTGTTATCCCCCCTCAAGCAGTTCCAAAATGAATCTCTCCATCTACTGCATCCAGAAACTGCCTTTCTGTGTATTTACAGAAGAATATGAAAGGACCTTCCTGTATTTAGGAGACCTCTTTTACTACTTCCAGTCTGACTGCTAGGCTGTTTGATATCCTCTAACACCATCCTGTCTTCCAACCCTAGGCTGCAAACACATTTGCACATGCCTCCCTTCAGGCTTCAATGGGACAAGACATTCCAGCGTGAATTATATGCATAAATGTTTGCAGAGTCAGAGCCCTTGAATCCAGATACGTTACAAAGCAAAAAATGGCCTCTTCTTCCTCCAAGGAAGAAGCAAAGCTTCGAGGCCCAACTGAGTACTCATGGCTCAATTTCAGTAACTCACTTGAATTAATGCATGGAGAAAGCCTACACGCAGATAACGCTCCTCGTGTATTTTTTTGGGCCTTCAGTATATACTGCAATTATAAATGACAGATGCACGATAATGTATACTTCTAACATATAAACCACTTAGGTTTTTATCCACTACCATACTGCCAAGATGCCATGGTTATAGCACACAGAGTGCAAGAGGACACATAAAATACCTGGAGTCCAATGTAGACTAGCACATCTTACCCTAAACCCTGGGAGATGCTCCCTACACCAGCCTTACCTAGAAGCTCACAACTGCCTTTCACAAAAGCAGCTACAGCAGATACACTTGTATTTCAAAGGCAAGAAAGCAGTCTAAAGAAATGAAAAATTGTTTCCAGGGACACTGAGAAAGTGTTTCCCTTTCCTTCTTTTTGCCTTTATACTATGTAAGAAAAATATTAATAATCAGTTTTCGTCTATACTGTGTACAATCCCAATAGTTTGGGGGGGGGGCATAAGCAAACACTCTCAGTATGCAGAAGTGGAAGGATGAGATGGGTATAATGTTAGTTTAAATCTCAAATGCACCAACTTGAAATTTCTTTTAAAGAGAGTCTTTCTGTTTCCTTGGCCCCTCTCCTAGCAAGTTTCCTTTTTAGCCGAAGTCCATCCTGTGGATTTGGAAGGATTTAAATGTAAAGAAATATTTGGTGGTGGTGCGGCCGGGGGGGAAGAATAATATATCCTTTGTGCTGGACTTATGTACCAGTGTCAATTTATCCCTAAATACTGGGGGAAATCAGGGCTGTAAAGGGATGTCAGCTGTAAAACTTCCATTCACTTTAGTGGGGACAGGACTTCACTCAACCACCATAATTAATCTAGGCTAACAAAAGCCTCATTCGAATAATCACATCTCTCTTGACATCTTTTAAATATTTAAACAGAAAATCAGCTGGTACAGTTAGGAGTGCCAACATACACAACCTGGATGGACAGACAGCTCTCCGCAGAAGGTAGTTTGGAGTACAAGAGGGCAAAATATTTTTTCTGGAAAAAAAAAAAAAATCACCAAAAATGCAGGTTTGGGAGTTACCAAAGCTAATCTGTAAATTCAAGTCAAATTCACCTCACTGTTGCCTGAAAAACAAAAAAAGGTGGGGGTTTAGAAAGTAGGGGTGTAGGTGGTAGCCGTGTTGGTCTAAGGCCATAGGCAGACAAGGTTCCTTGGGTGAATCGGTTGCAAAATGTTCTAAAGTAACTTCTTTGTTTCAAATGCTTTTGTTTCAAAACAATACCCCTTTTTGGGCAGAAGAAAGTTAAACCGAAGTGAACAAAACATTTCAATTTCTGTTATATCATTTTGCTGGATGGCCTAAAAAAAAAAAAAAAAATTGAAGTTTGTCCAGCAAAACAGATATCTCCATTATTCTCATAGCTCTACTCTTGAAGTTAAACAATAATATTCAACAACATTGTTTCTGGTCTCACATCTGCCAAAGACTGTGCAACCTTAGGCATGTCACTTAATCTCCTTTGTGCTTTTTAGATTCCCACCAGCATAGCACTTTCCTACCTCAGAATTACAAAAACATTATGAAAAGGCGCCAACTAATGTCTGAGAAAATCTCGAATGTTATGGTGATGTATGCCATAAAAAAGCCAACAGATGACATGCTTTTCTACAAAAACTTTTGAAATTCCCTCGCTGTCATTCCCTCCCATTAGTTTGGTAGGCTGTCAACTATACTGATGTGGTTTTAAACTGAAAAGAAGAACTACTGAAATATAGGTGGGGAAAAAAAGATTATGTACAAAAGGAAACTACTTGCTGCTCTTTCGTAAACTTATACAAGAATTAACTCAGAATGATACAAAATGCCTATTTAAATACTGTGCTGGCTTATGGCCTGTAATGTGATTTGATGCACTGTAAGCAACATCTTGACACAATGCATGGGGTAAACACAATGCCATATTATCAGACAATAAGTGTACTAAATCCACAGTAAAGCCTGAGCCTTTTGTACTTTATGCTCCAGTACTTTTCTCTCTTCTAAGTTACAAGTACGTAAATGAAAACAAACTTAGACAAGCATAGGACTGTTCATATCCTATCAGAGGTTTCATTTAATATTTCCCTACCAATTAAATGTTGCAGAGCCAGACAAAAACCGTAATACTTTCACAGTTCAGAGTATTAAAAACAATTCTAAACAAATAGTATTCTTGTGATTGGACCCAATCCTCCCAGCAATCAGGTTGGCTTTTCAATTTTTTTTGTTCCCTTTGAAGCTCTTTTACTCCCGTGTCATGTTACTTAACTGCACTTAGCACATAGTCTAATGATCATGTTTTCATTCCCGCCACCTTCTTTCCTGAATCTCTTCTTAATTATAAAATAACACCATTTCAAGAAGACACGTTTGAAATCTTCCTCTGCAATGAGACGTAGTTGGTTTTTTTCTACATATATTTTTTGGAGGTGGGGGAGATAAGCAAACACTCTCACTATGCAGAAGTGGAAGGATGAGACAGGTGTCGTGTTAGTTCGTAAAACTTTTATAAGAACAAGAACAAACTTTTATATATATGTATATAAAAGAACAAACTACGTTCCACTGCAGAGGAAGATTTCAAACATGTGCTCTAGAAATGGTGTTATTTTGTAATATATATAGCTGAGAGAGAGAGAGAGAGAGAGAGAGTGGGGTGGGGAGGGAGAGAGAGTTGTTAATTTGTTTTGTTTTCACATTGTGTTTTCTACAAATGGTTGCGTAGCCATAGTCAGACGGAGACAGGTAATTCAGCTGTGCCTCATACAATAGGTAGCAATGTCTCAATTCTCACTAATACTTCTCTTCGAGTTCGATATTTATATACAATAAACACCCATGCATGCAAATATGGTCTGTGCTGTTTACATCTTTATAGACTACCTGGACCTTGGACATGCCCTTATCCTTCTGTAATGGCTGCATAAACTTACAGTGGGTGGGCAGCTAAGAATAGGCAGCGTGGGGGTCTTTGCTGTACCTGCTAGTCCCTCTACGAGGACTAAAGTAGAGGGAACAGCATGGAGGTTCAGCAATTTACTTCTAATAGTGAGTTATTGCCTTCCCCACCTCAGGAGCAAGGAGAAAGCAGAAGAGACATGAGTCCTTCTGGGATTGTTTTTGTCCTATTGTAGTTCAGAAGCACCTTCTCATGCATTAGTCTCTATATCTGAAAAGAGGAATAGTGCTTAATGGACATACCAGCAAAGGTATTTTTGCACGACTTAAATGACTACGGTCTTTGATGTCCTCTGGTACAAGGCAGGTGCATCTACATGTGCAATTAATACGATGGGATAAACTCCGCAGGTCTTTGAGCTGGAGTACACTGCTCCTGGGTGCAGCATCTACATGTGTGCCTAAGACAACAGCACTTTGGGTCAGAGTGGAGCAGACCCAGGCTGAAAGGGAGCATGGGGAATCAGCCCCAGGCTCTGGGTGGTGGCGCCGGAGGCTCTGGCAGGATCTGGGGGTCCGGCCCCCGGGCTGGGAGGCCCGATTGGGTGCAATTTGTACCCATTGTCCCTGTCTACATATGCATTTCATTGCACTTAATGACTCTGGTGTAAAATAGTCCTGTCCCTGACAGTACTATCTTATGGCAGAGTTAATTAGCTTATTATGCCCTAACACCAGTGACACCTTACCGCAGAGCTAATTAGTCAACTCCGCTGTAAAGTGCCTGTGTAGATGTTACATAAAAACAAAGTATTCTGACTTTGACTAGCATGCAGCCAAGAACCCATGTTCAGACTGCCTCAACTATGTAGACTAAGTCCCAGCAGCTCCTTCTCTGCTCTGATGTACATAACTGCCCTGCTGCAGACTTCATCCCAACAGCAATACCTATTTGGAAGTTCAGTACAGCTCAGTGAGATGCTTGTTTTAGTGAGATTACTGAAAAGAAATATTGGCGCTTCCAGTGCTCTAAAGAAAAAAAACTGAACAGATAATTCAGATTAGAAAACATTACATTTCTAGCACTAGGTATTCAGAAGGATACTACCTATTGCCTAAAAAAACCTGGGAGCATTACAAGGCGTCTTATACAGTCAGGGCTGGATCCTTCCTGAATGCATGCAGGTCACGCATTGCAGCTTATCTTGTAAAATTAGCCTCTCTGCAGCCAACCCAGTAGGATATTTTACAAGATGTAGTGATACAAGCTTGTAAAAGTGAAGGCAGGACTGAAACTTTCATAGCCTAGTCCAGGGGTGGGTAACCTGTGGCACGGGTAGTCTCTGTGTTAGGTACACAGCAGATCATGGAGGAAACACGGGGGCACAATTGCAGATAAAGCAAGGAACAGAAAGCAAAGTAGCAGATCAGGCAGGAGAAGGAGATTGGAGTGGCACCTGGGGTAGGGGGAAGCTTAGTTTGTGCCACACTTGCCAGAAAGTCTGCCCCCCACCCCCAAGTCTATATAGGCAGACCGGATTTATATATTGGCAGACAGTCTTGCTGACCATCCAACAGGACCTCTGTTGAACTTCACTTCAAGTTTTGGATGGTCAGCATCTCTGCAAATCAAACCTGTGCTGCATCATAAAATATGTTTTACAGAAAGTACACATTATACACACACCCACACGCCTACCCTGAGTGAAATGCATATCACAGTTCACCCTCGCTTTTTCAGCTGATGAAGCTCAGGTCTTGGTGTAGGATGGAGTCCATCGTGCATTCCCTCTGCCCAGGTCATCTGGGGGATTGTGGTGCTCCCTCATCACAGACCGTTGGGCCGCTGGATCTGACGTAAAGGGGCAAAGTAAGGCATAGTTGAAGCTGAAGACCCTGCGTGGACGGCCTATACCCAGATGATTTTCAGTTTATGTCCATGAGTCAGAGAGAGATTTTCAAGCAAGTTGGTCATATAGTTAAGTGTTTGCAGGATCAAGCCCTGAGATTGAAGCCACTCTAGGACAAAGACCTTTGTCTTCCTACTGGTCTCTAATGCACCTAGCATACGGTTAGTGCTATAATAAATAATAATAATCTGCTAGCATTAGTTGGGCATCTCCATCATGATCAATTTCCTGCTGTTGCAGAAGGGTGAGTGTTGGTGGACTTTGATCCTTCCGAGATTTTATGTTTCTATCAAAAGAGAATCATAGCACATAAGCACATTTTTTACTAATGCAGTAAGGTGGCAATATATATTGCACTGACATAAAATGAATATTAAAAGGGATTGAAAACCATTCTTACATGATGTAAAAAAAAAAAAAAAAAGAACCCTAAGAACTAGATAGTCGCTATTCGAATGGCTTCTTTATAGATTAAAAAGGTAGAATCCTTTGGGAGGGGAAACCTTGGTGTCAAAAATGGATGCTAAAATATTTTTAAATGTATTTGGGTGGGGGGGGTTGTGCACATGTGGATGTATGCAGTACAGATGTGCATGCACACACACACACACACACACAGGAGAATACATAATTTTCTTCCTCCCTCTCTCCCATTCACACATATACACTGTTCCGCTCCTCTTAATAATATATGGCACAACTCCTGAATGCTGGAAGATTCACTTGAGACCGGTAGAGAGAGAGAAAGCAAGAGAAAGAGATAGAGAGATATCTCTAGTGTGTTTGCATAAAACAGACAGGTGATTGTGAGAAAAGATAGAAGACTAAACTTTTTTTTGCATAATTTGTTGGAAGACAGCAGCTCGTACACGTGACACTTATGATTTATGACAGTTCCATCTTTTTTCATCTCTCCACAAATTGTATTACATTAATTATTTCAAATTAGGTCCTGAATAGTTCTCGTTACTCCTGTTTTGTTGTACCTTGCCAATTTGATATGTTCCAGTTTGCTGACAATGTGGCTCATGTTCTTACAGGTCCTGTAGCTATTTCACTTGGAAGGTCTGTAACTGCTGTAAGCAATGATCAAAGGATCGCTACAAACTCTGTCCAAGGATGAAAAACTTGAACCCTTCTATGATGAAAACATTTCTTCAAAGGTTTCTCTTTGTACGCATGTTGATTGCTGATATACATAATGGGATCTTGGGAAAAATACCGAGCTGCCCTGAACCTCTGAGAATGAAAGTATAAAATATGAGGGATCTAATAAATCCATTGCATGACCCCGTGTCTCTTTTGGTTTAAAGAATGAAATGCTATTGTGAGTAGAATGCATGCTTACACATTTTTCCCTAAAGCATGACAGCATAGATGTATTAAACATGCTTTTAGTTGTCTCTGCACTGCATAATGTATTGGTCTGTCATGGACATCTCCAACACATTTCAATTTGACTTCAACCTCACCAGCACAAAATCTTGACAGTGACTAGTCATAGACAATGTAGACATTATGCAGTGCATTAAATGATGTAAGGTAAGTGCAAATGGGCTAACAGGCTAACTCTGCGACACTATATAGACTGTGTCCAAAAGGCTTTTTGCAAACTCCCACTTTGGCTATTAACAGGTGCATCTTACAAATACTGTGCAAAGACAGTATATTGATGTGCTGGTTCCAGATCTTCACCTGCCTGGCTGGCAACCGAGTAGCTCGAGCTGATTGTAACGCATGGAAAGATTTGCATTTCTAGAAACTTTACTTTAAGAGACACTGGCTGCACTTTAGCTACTTCAAAGTTATTTTTGTGGCCCTGGTCACCATATCTGAGAGACAATTTAACTGATCTGTTAGGGTCACATACTACCCTGATCCAGAAGTCCCACAACCTGGGGCTATACTGGTGAATTCAAGGCCGTGAATAACCCCCAAATTGCCATTACAGCAATCAGAACAACAGTGTGTGAAGTGTTAGGACCCAGATCCATTCTTAGAAACCTCTAGATAATTTTGGTGCTGAAGATTTAAAGGAGCAATTGGAAAAAATGCTCAATTCTCAGGGTGAACGCTGGAATTGTATTTAGACCAAGTCAGATATTTTCAAGCACATATATATCTGTATCCATAACTCAAACAAATGTCTTTATCCTGTCCCCCCCTCCCAGATACAGCAATTAGTATCATTCAATTGGGGTCAATATGTACAAATTTGATGTTAAAAAAGGATACAGATACTAAATCCAAGAATAGAAATGTACCATGACGTTGCCTTCAGATTTCTGTTCCGAGAACAGTAAAATCAACATTTTCTACTACTTTAATTCTTGAAGATGTATTTTTATATTTCTTTTAATCTGTTCTTTTTATGTACCTGCCTTTAAATTTCCTCGTCAAATATAAATAAAACAATGCGTCTCTAGTTGATGATCTAAACATATTACATATATAATGAGTGTTTATTTCCTTTAAAGTCTTACCAGTATACTTTGCTTCAATTAAATTACATCAGTCAGTAAGAGAACAAAATATAAATCAACTGCCTAAATTCCAAAATATAACTAAGTTATATATTCATTTAAAATAATGAAAAATTCTTCTCAGCATTGTTTTAGCTGGTAGCTATACTCAACATTTTACCGTTGTTTATTCTTTAATAACTAATCATCCTTCTTGGTCTTTCAAAAGTTCCTGGCATTTCACTAGTTTACACATTGATTGAATACTGTTCCCAGAACTGCAGGTGGCACGGTGCCAAATGCTGTGATAATCAGCTGGAAGATTTATTCCAGTCGAGAAGCGTTATAAACATAAGGATTCATAAGGCTCCGTGTTGGAAATGAATACTGATGCTTTCTTTGAGATGGCTGAAAACTTTTCTTGTGAGCCTTCAATACAAGACAATGACAGTCTTTACGATCTCCTTCTATATGCGGGCTTTGATTTGAAAAACACATTCATTAAACCTGATTTGATATAAGTATTAATAACCATCAGAGGTTTTTAACAAATTAAAATATAATTTTACAGTAGCATATGCAGAGCAAATTGTACGTGGAAAAAAAACCAAAAAAACCTTAAGGAAATTCATGGATTAACTACTGTGCATATGATCAGGCACATTTGCTGCAACAGGATATATTATTATACTAGTAGATGGGTGGAGAGAGAATACAAAGGAAGCAGAAAAAATTCAAAGGGAAGCAGCTGGCAGGTAAATGCACTCAGCCAGAAAGGAATAATAAGGAGAAAGGCAGTGAGTGGAAAAATGGAAAGGATAGTAATTTTGTAAATGAAGAAATAAAAAGTAAAGAGAAATGTAAGCTAGAGTTGGGAACACTAGGGGAACCCCCCCCCCCCCCATTACAGAACAGCAAGTATGTGTACTTAAAAACCAATGAGGTGCAATTTGTTTACTGGAATATGAGTGCAATGGTAAACCTGTAATGTTACGTGGGATATGATGAAAGATGAGAGACTTAAATTAAGAGCCAGAAGTGTGACAATATCAGGGATGCCATAAATAATGACTAAATGACACATCAGATGTATACTCGAGTCAAAAGAATTTATGCTGAAGTTCAAAGCAACAGGAAAACACACAAGACCATTTAATCCCCGGTGCGTGCGCTGTCATCAGTCAGGTGAGATCAAGGGTAAAGTTGGTCCATATCAATAGCAAAGCTCCAATTTTCAAAACTCCCTAGCAGCTCTAGGGTGCCCCAATTTTGCATGTGGGTGTCCAACTTGAAAGACATCAGAAGGTCCTCGGGGGGTTTCAATATTTACAACAACCTCAGTATTTTTTCCTTGGAGGACAGTGCCTGCGCTCCCAGCGAAAACAGTTTGGAGAGGGTCTGAGTCTCAACGACTAATATGTAAAAATCCTCGGGAAAAACGGTACTCCACACAAACAGCTGGCAAAAGTTGCACCATCCCAAACCAGCGGCAGTCATTATATATTTACTTGGAAAAGGTAGGGAGGGGGGGAGGTTGCTCAGTCATTTCCCCGTATTTTTGATACAGAAAGATTGCTAGACTTTTAACAACATTTGTGAGAGTTTATGGGGCATCATTAGCAGGAGTAACTTGAATTTCCATAAAAATGTAGATGCTCAAAGCTGCCACAGTGTTGTGAAACAGTTAGACGGAATTATGGCAGTTGTAGTGTATGAATTATGGAAGTAGGTAGCTGTTATGTGCCAGCAACATCTGACATTCCTCTACAGGCCCATTTCCCTAAACAATCATTGTTTACAGTTTGAGATTACCAGAAGCCTCACGAAAAGCAGTCAGCTGCAAGGGAAATCTTAGTAAAAAGCAGACAGAGAAGAGAAATCTAGTCACAATTTATTCAGCAAAAAGAAAACACAAACATTTTCATATGCAAACATTTTGAGTCACATGAAGGAATAACATGCAACAGCAAAGACCTGAATTGGCTGGATGAGTGTGTGTTTGGAAAGCTGCTATACATTTGCTGCAAAAAAAAAAAGGAAAGTATAAGGGGGTGAGGTGACATGAATTACAATGCTGTGTTTATAAGGAAAAAAGAGTTTGTTGGCAGTTTCCCCCCCGCCCATCTTTTTTAAAAATGATAGCTATAAGAATGAATTAATGGCCTGTCATTAGAAAGAATAAGATAGTTTAAAACACAGTCCAGTTTGAAGTTAGGCTGTCTAGACTTGTCAGTTTTATGCACTTGAGTTGCCTTTGTTACAGGTTATAAGGGTGTAAAAGCAAGCAAGGAGTCAGGAATCGCAACACCCGAACTCTAAACAATGAAAAGGTCAAAGAAGCACAGCAAACTAGTCTTTTTTTTTTCCCAAATGGGGACAAAGCATCAACAATCTGATATTTTATGCTTATGAAAAAGATTATCATAGAAACAGGAAATGGCACGCTATGCATCTATTGTCTTGTCAACGAGTTAATGAGAACAGGAAGTGGTAAGATCATACTTAAGTAGTCATCTTGCACGTTTGTTTGGGTGCCAAAGAATGGAGGTTGTTGGACATACACGAGAAAGCAAAGGGGGAAAAAAAATACAAGCAGAATAAGGTTGCACTGACTATAATTGAACATGCTCCAGAAGAAAATACCATGATCAGTAATTTTACAGGCAAATTCTTAAGATGGATTCCAAAACAATTGTTTATTTTATATCTCTATAGCCACATATCCAATTTTTTTCTGAAATTGAGGTCTCTGTATAGAGGGAATTAGACCTGGTTAGATTTAATGACATTTACCATCCATTTTGGACTCTATGGGTTTCATCTGGCTCTTGAGTTAATGAACATAACTTTAATAAACATTATTAAGTTGCTTAAACAGGTAACTTTCAAAAAAATCTAGGAACCTGGTTAGGGTCAGTAGAGAATATTAGATCACCTGATCTTAAAAAGTGGACAGGAGTTCAGTTTGACACACAAAAAAAACAGATATCGAGCCCAAACACATTAGTTAGGGATAAGCCTTTAGGCTAAACCATGTGTACGGGCAGGAAACAAGAAAGTCCACAGTATTACCCATCTCAGAGACCCCTGAAATAGTAAGGAACTGACTGGAAGAGATCTATGTAAAGGATCTCCACAGGCATATCATGTGCTTTGGTGTAGAGGAAGATGAAAATCCAAAGGTCACTGCCAATCTGACCTGCCGAAAATTACTTTGTATCCCCATCTGGTAATTAGTATGACCTGTAACGGGTAAACAAGATGTACCGGCCAAACATTGAAGAAAAAAGATGTCTGTACCATCTCCCAGAGCTAGTCTAATAGATATATATTTATTTTTAGCAGTGGTCAATCTTAAATGATTCAGGGAAAGTAAGAAAACAAACAAACCAGCACACATCTAGCCAACGGCACGTTAGAGGACAAAAATCCCTCTTGACGATGATAAGCTGTACTCCCCAGGTATGGGATTTGATTATATTTATTGCCTTCATGCAGAGCTGAAGATGCAAGTATGCTGAGCACAAGACAGGTAATCCTACTCCTCCCCAAAGACCAGGAAAGGAAGGAAGGGGGATTTGTAGATGCACAGATGCCAGGTGGGTGCGGGTTATAGAGGGCAGGGTGTGGGGCGGCGGAAATTATGTGACAATCCAGCTTGATCCTTGCCCTTCCCCACACATCGCACAGGTTGAATCGTTTTAAAATGGATAGCCAAGCTCATTTTTAAATATTCCAAATGAGAGCAAACTCACCTCTTACCCTGGTAAGCGATTCCAATGTTTAATTATCCTCAAAGCTAAGAAATTGCATTTCATTTCAAAGTTGAATTTGTTTCACTTCACCTTCCAGGCATTAGATTTTGTTATGGCTTGGTCAGCAAAATTAAAAAGCTCCCCTCCCCTCATTAAATATATTTTCCAACCCAAAGTACCTATACTTAATAGCTAAGTTGCCTCTTGAGGCTTTACTTCTGTAAGCTGAACAAACTTGCTCTTTAGGCCTTACCTGGCAAGGCTGGCTGTCCAGCTCTGGATCGGTTTTGCAGTCCACCTTTCAATTCTCTCGAGTGGTTTCGCATCCTTCTCAAAGTGTGGACACCAGAATTGGACACGGTATTTTAGCAGCAATCTTATCGATGCTGCGTACAGTAAGTACACAGCACTTCCCAACTTCTCCTCAAAATGACCAAACACTACATTATTGTTTCCCCAGTAATTCATCTCATCCTTGTGCAGCACTGAAGCCCACCCTCCCCCCACCCCCGTTCTTGACCACTAACTGAACTAATCCATTAAAACAGTGAATACTGTTTCCATTATTCAGCATCCCTGGTCTACACTATAAGGAAAGTAGTCAGTGGGTGAAAAAAAACATTGCATGCTACAAACTTTGGTTTACAATAGCATCTGTCAGAAGCTCAGTTCGAGACTAGATGTTTTTTACATTATAAACTCAAAGTCAGCCTAGTCCTCCGACAGCCCCTAAGATCATGAGAGGTATAATACTTGATGAAACAGTAGCTTAACATCAAGTTTGCACTGGGCTATTTACTCTAAGATGTGCAAAGGGCATCTTCTATAAGAGCTAGGATCTGGGCCACGTTTTTGCTGCTATTCAATTAACTTTTTTAAATTCAGACAAATGACATCAAATCGTTAGAAAAACTATTATGGGGAAGTTATGAATGTCTAAGATTCCTAGTTTGCATTTTGATTCACATTTAAAATATTGATTCCATCAAAGAGGGAGGAACTGTCAGTATCCACAGAAGGATTATCCAGAATATGAGCTCTCCAAAGGGAACTATGCAAAAAGATTTATTTCTTTATTTGTTTGTTGAAGGGGGTGAAGTGTCATATTTCATTTTCTTTGTCGTCCAATCAATGGGTTTTATTAATCTCATTACAACATGGTGCATCTATTGATGTCATTTCAGTACTGTGTAATGAAACAAATCAGAAAGTACTTGAGGAATCTTTGTTAACAAATCACAGGTCATTATACTTAAGGATGATGGATATTTTTTTCCAAACATTTTCTTTTCCAATTTAATAAGCTGGCAGTGCACAGTTTATTGATATGCTTTTATTTTCAAGGGTGAAACAAAGATTTCCTTAAACACTGTACTGTAGATATAGCAACAACAATGTCTGGGGACATAATTTACAACCATCTATATTTCAAGCTATTGTAAATATAGCGGCGTACAAAAGTTTGCTGCATATAACAACATTTTCCCTTCTTGAGTATAGAATACAAGGTATACTTACTGACGCCAACTCCAAAGTAGTGTAATGTAGCATGACGTAGACATTGAATTTAAAGATCGAGATTAGGTAGGACTCCAAACAGTGAATTGACACAATATGCCATGGCTTCAAGACTTATGTTAGTACTCCTTATGAACCACCTCCATGTTTTAGCCCATGTCATGTTGGCCAGTGACTTCAAGAAATGACGCCTCACTGCACACACTGTCAAGCACCTGCCTTCCCAGTGATGGCCCAGCATAGGCCCTTCGGTTGCCCAAAGAGGTACAGGTCATCAGCTGGAACTCCTGGATCAAGATTACCATGATCTCCATGCATTGGGATAGCCAGGTTTGCATCAGAGGTGAACAATGCATACTAATAAGCTTCATTTGTGTCTTGTTAGCAAGGAAGTTGTGCCTGACAATCAGCCAACACATAAATGCTGCACAGAGAAAGAACTGATTTATGTGGTTCATCTGCCCTCATTTTAAAGCCACTTGAACAAGAGGTTTGAAAAGTCACCTCCATTTCTGAATAGTTTATAGTCAGCCAATTACTGCACTCTAATAAACCACCTGAGTATTTTACATCTGTAAAAGATGCCTCAGACCAGTTCATTGGATACTCCCCCTCTTTACCCTGCATTTAATATAAATGGGGCAAAGTCAATTGAAATAATAAAATAGACCTTTATCCATTTACACCTCTACAAAATTCTGGTTCTACAGGCTCTAGATAGGTTTTACATTTTATTTTATTTTTAGGACCAAAGGTGTTTATAAATGTGATATGAGATTCCTTGTCACTGAATATTTTCAGAAATCTATAGTGTGACTGAATCATGTTTGCCTAGTGTGTATACTGACTGCAGAGAAGTATGGGTCTTTGCTGTCTACTTCTCTACCTACTAGCAAAAATGCTCATGAAGCACCCCATAATTCAATTATAAGTACCTTCAGGAACCTTCTAATTATATGTTAGCAGGTCAGGAATTAAATAGCCATGTTACGCTTTAGTCTGGGATAACAGACTTGAAACACAGAACAGAAAAGTTCATCTGCTCATTAAGAGGCCAAGAGGAACACAGTTAAAAGCTGCAGTGAGCTGTTTTGTTACAGATCTGAGTATCTGTGGAGCAACCCTCCTAAAGGTAGTAAAGTTAGCAGGCTCTTTCTTTTTTCCCTTTTCCACACTGGTTAAGCAAAGAATGAGCAACCAGTTAAGGAGGTGGGAATCGTTTATTATTTCATTTGTTTTATCTCAAAGTGAATTCAGATGTGGAAGGTGCCCAGGTTTGCAAGATCAGAACAAAAATACCTCTAGAAACACAAGCAGAGTATTTTTCTTAGAGGTTTCTGCACTGGCCTTAATTAAATCTTCCAGACGCTTGCAGGGCTTAAAAAAAAAAAAAAAAGATACAAAACAAGAATGTGTCCATCATGCAGTTTTTTCTAAGCTCTGACAGCTCTAAATGCAGGCAGCTGCAATACAAGCTTGTCCTCAAATCCTTGACAATGACCTTAACCTCGGGGTGAAAGATAATGTAGTTGCTATGCTCATTTTGCACAGAGTGTCTACTGATCAGAAGCTCGTGGCAAAATATGTATATTTCTACTTATGATATAGACCATTGTTCGCTGGCAACTCAAGTGATACCACAACATTATCTCTATGACAGTTCGGATTTTTTTTTTTTAAATGTGAAAGAATGGCATGAATTCAAAACAAACCATCACTGCAACATCTAGACAAATGACTTTGTAATGCTTTCTGAATTAACCCCTCCATAGCTGCATGGTTGTACCATTTTTTTTTGTAAAAAAAAAAAAAAGATTTTTATGTACATTATCTTCTGTAATTTATTCCAAGACTGGGCTGGGCTTGCCATATAGCATGGTTTCTGTTATGCTTCACACAAAATCCTTGACTGGTATAAAACTGTCACCACTTAATTGACTTCAGTGATGCTATGACAATTCACAGTAGCAGAGGATCTGCCTCAGAGGGTTATATAAAGGCGTACACAACCTTCAGCTCCTGAAAGGGAGGACGACTAATCAGAGCTTTCAATAGCAAACGCCACCACTTTCTATTTATATTGCATGTACACAACTCCCCAACAGAAATTTTAACATTATTAGGTCTCAAGATCTAAATACAACATTATTAAGTTTCAAGATCTAGCACTCCAAAAAAAAAAAAAAATGTCTAAACACCAATTTATGGTGACCCATGCTCCCAATGCATACGAATCATTACAGTCTTTAATTAAATGCTCCCATACTTTTTCCCCCATGGGATCCCTTCCCTCATCCAATTCACAGAATGGACGGCATCCACTTAGACAGCTATCTATCCAGCGTTTAGTTTCCATTTCATAGTTCATTGTGCGAGTCCAGTCCTGATTTCTTCACACTATTCAGACTTGCTCAGAAGGTCAAATTATTAGCTTCCTCCAACTTTTCTATGGTGCTCGTCAGTATAGTATCCAAGCACTTCACAAACTTTAACCTTCACAACACCTCTATGAACGACAGGAGTGGTATTGTTCTCATTTAAGAGATGAGGAGCTTAAGAGATTAAGGTCAGAAGTTTCCACTAATTTTAGGTGCCCATTTTGAGATTTTTCACAGTACTTAGAATTAAGTAGCATTTACTACTGGTAGGTCTAAGCACAGCAATCATTGGCTTCAGTTACAGCTCGGATAGTACAGGGTCAAGTCGGGTCGTAGAAAACAAGGCAGACGCATTAAGTGACCACCTGTGAAAAGTTTGGTTTACAAAGATTTGCCCACCAGCACACGGGAACTTGGTGGCAGAGGCAAAGACAGAATCCAGGTCTCCAGGGCAGCATTCAGCTGCCTAAACTGCGATCAGATCATTACTCCCCTTCTTCCAGTCTGCTGCCTCATCGCCTGCATACCACAGGATCCTACACAAAACAGACTCTTTAACTACTCAGCGCTCATACATTCCCAGAGCTGCTCCAATCTGTGTAATAAATCAGGCTAGATCCCGTGGAAAAAAAAAATAAGAGCATGTTTACCATAATTAGAGACCGTATCAGAAATGCATACAGGCACGCACAAAGAAGCCGATCTGAGGTTGCATAGGCAAGTCCAATTCTGATATTTCTTATCTTGAATGCAAAGTATTACTTAAAAACAGGTAACCAGGAAATTCTGACTCGGAGGAAAAACACTTATTTTCTAAGAACATCCTGAACCAGAATGATAAGGCGCACACGAATCCGTATAGCATGCGCTTACAACTAGAGTTGTGAAAATAATCGAGTTTGCGTTTCAGTGGCTGAACAAGACAAAACGGAAGTTGAAAGAAACCAAACTTAGTTGGAGACAACAACAACAACAAAAAATTTTCAGTTCTCTCACCAAAATGAAAACCTGAAGCACATTTTCTTTTGGGGCTGAAGGGGTTCCCCCCTCTAATTTTCAAGTGAACTTTAGTTAAATTTGGTCTTGAAGCATTGTTTCAAATGAAAACCCCAAATATGCCATTTAAAAATGTCAAAAAGTTTTGCATTTGCCAATGTTTTTCAACTTCACCTATTAGCAACATTTGCCTGAAATTCATGGATGGCTTCAGTAAGCCTAAAACTGCCTGGGTTTTTTTTGCAAATAAATTATTCATAGAAAATATTTTCTGACTGTACTAAAAATGAATTTAACATTAAGAGGGTTATAGTAAAAGAAGGTATATAATATATATCATACTCTTATAAACCTTAATCTTAAAACAGCCACATTTTCAAACAGTTGCCAAGTATGAACTTAAGCATGCACTTTTTACTAATATGCACCCAAGCAGACACAATTATCCATTTCCCTGTACCAACATGAGGAGATAAACACATGAAGCTGTGCATTCACAAACTTCACATGAACATATTGGATGGTTGCTTTGAAAATATGCCCTAAAGAGACCAAAACATGAAACAGTTTAGGTTTAAGAACTACTTTGAGAAGTGTCAACACTTCATATTTGTTATAAATAATGTAGCTTTATGTCAGCAGGTCTACTTCTTGTAAAAGCGCTGCCTCCCTTTGCAACCAGAAAAGCTGGGAAGTGTGAAGATACGATCTTAGGCTAAGTACAGACAGTCAAAAAGCCCGAGGTGAAAGCAATCAAATCTAGGTGGGTTTTTGTTAGCGGCATAGGTTAGACCGGGGGTGAACAGAACATACATTCACCCTTTGGTGGGAGGCACATGGGCTGCCTGTACTGGCTGAGCACCAGCAGGTTGTGGGTGCTCCCAGACACCTCCCAGTGGGCTCCCCAGGCTGCCAGCGACTGCAGCCCAGTGCACCCGACTGGTCAGGCCACCCTTGAGCCCACCCAGATGCCTCCATGAACGGGACCTGACTGCCGGGCACAGCCAAGCAGCTCCCCCCACCACCCCCATGCCTGCCACCGCACCACCCACCCAGACCATCATGTGCACCGAGTTCGGGCTCTGCTTGCAGCTGCTTTCACTGTGCTGACTCAGCTGTGAGACAGCCTAGGGATGGGGTCAGCTGGACACTTGACCAGAGCAACCAAACACAGGCCAGCTGCTAGCGTGCCTCCCTGTACGGAGGGGATAACAGGTGGTTGCAAAAGCAGCTGGGATGCTGGAGGACAGTGATCTAACTTGAGTCGGTAGGGGAAGTTCAATAAATCAGTCTAATCTAAACCGATTAAGTCTGATCCCGGTCTATCTTAGACCAGGTTCTGCTGTTTTTAAACCAGTCCGTGTGCATTGAACTTCTGGGGCACTTGTACACGAGTGCTGAGGCTGCTCTGATGCCCTGGATTTCCAGACCGTCAGAACAGACTCGATCCATCGAGTCTGCTGGAGCATGGCAATTGCCACGCTCCAGCAGCCTCCTGCGTCTCGTGTTTTTAAGTGTCCCTGCACTTAAAAATGGTGGGGGCACTTGAACTAAAGCTCATCGAACAAGCTTTAGTTCAAGCACCCCCACTGCCATTTTAAAACGTAGGGACTCTGGTACATGAGACGAGGCGGCACTTTAATTAGAGCAGCCATTGGAGCCACTCCTATAAAAGCACACCCCACTCCTCCACCCCTACAGCACATGTAAAAGTGACCCCACTGCGTTACAGATATAGACCGCTTACACTGGTATAATGTCCCAATTATAGACCCAATTTGTGTCCATGCCAGCCCCATAGTAATAAGTGCACGTGAGTAAGTGCCTGATTGTAGACTCTAGATCTTAAAGTTAGAAGTATGCTGTAGAAATCTAAAAAAAAAAAAAAAAAAAAGTCAATGAATAAAGGGTTAATCTACAGATTTCTAGTGCCTTTGCTGGTAGTTTTTCACTCTCAAGAATTCTTCTAATTTTACTATCAAAGTATTATCTGTTGGTGGGTTTCCCCTTGCCTCCCACTGAAAGATTCTTGTATCTGAATCATTTCCAAGAATTTGGTTCTACGGCAGAGCATTTGAACTAATGCAAATTATTTGGTTTCATTTTGCTTTTTCTTTCTCTATTAACCAGAAATCTAACATTCAAATAAGCAGCACAATAGCAATCAAAACAGATCATTTTCAACTGGAAAAGTGTTAGTGTAAGAGACTGTTAGACATATTTTATAAACTTCTACCAATGAACTTTGAATTACCCTGCCCCTTTCATATTTTCCAGTTAACATACATACATCTGCTCCTGCCATGTAATCAACTGATTGTTACACAAGCATTTTCTAAAGCTATGACAAACTCAGATTTATGAGGTCAAGAAGTTCAGACTTAATCCATTCAATAGCTGCAATTTATCGTCTGATGATAATTGTATACACAAACATTGTAATGATTTAGATGACATAGTGTAAAGATGAAATCCGTTTATTTTAAAAGGGTTTCTAACCTCTAAAATATGTTGCCACGAACACCTTTCTAGGTCTGCTTTTAACAACATGGTTATTATTGTTTTATTGATCAGGATTTTATTACTGATTTGACACTTATATTTCATGCTAATCGAAAAAGGTGTAATTTTTCTACGAGAATATGACTGTAATTAATTATATCATTATTATGTTTTCAATGCATTCCATTTAAAAAGGTCTAGAAAGGAGTGCTTAATTTATCATACATGTATTATAAGGAATATGTAAACCTCTTTTAAACAGACAGAGAGCATGATCCTTTTGGAGATGATGGGATATGACATAGGCACTATATTTATAGATCCCTGCCTCTGTAGTGACCTGATTTTATAGTGACAGCTATTTTGGAACGGGATAGTAAATTAGCTGCTTAGAAAGCCTAGATAGCTCACAATATTATCATTGGTTAGTCCTATAACGCTAATTAGCGGTCATTCTGTAATGCCTTCCTTCAATACATCAAGGAAACAATCAAGGGGCAGAGCACAGAGTAGTGTTGCAGAACAACACTGCAGTCCTCCAGTTTGCATGTTCTGCAAATGATTAAATACTATTGCAAACCGACTTTACAATAGACATAGACAACTGTTGCATTTATCTACCTTTCCCAACAGAAAACGATGCATTTGCTTGTAAACTTCATGTAGACTTTAACACATGCAGCTAAATGCAAAATTTAAAAATTGATCTTTGGTTTATTGCCATTGATCTTTTCACTTTTCTAAATGTAACTGTTTACTACTGGGAATAGGAACCTGTATATACATCAGCAGAATTTATGCTTTTGGCCAGCATAAACTTCACCAGGGACACTACTGTCCTTACTATATGCAACCAAAAGGACATGAACTGAAAGATTTCCTTCTATAATCACATACTGGACATTGTTCATGTTACGTAAACTCAACACATGCATTCAAATTCTATTAACAATATTGCTTGCCTTTATTCAGTTTAATTGCCTTACTATAGATTTTCACTAATACTTTGTGGTAATGGTATTAATCCGCATGCCTGATTCATGGGTGCAATAAAACATTATCAGTGCTCATAAAAACCACACCTTTAAGTTACAGCTATGGGTTTATAAACACACCAGTATAATTACCATACTGTAAGCTTGCAGACACTGGTATAATGATCATTATTGTTTCCCCAATTAAAATATATTACATTGTCAGATTGTCCTACGTATTCAGATCCCAACCTTGCAAGCACTTACGAATGAGTGTAACCTTGCACATGTGAGTAGGGCAAAGTATATGCTTAGGCATGGGCAAGATCCTGGCTTGTTGATCCAGTTTTCCCTCCCCAGCAGCTATTGAGTAGTGTTTTACCCACAGATACTATGGAAATCAGTAGAACTCCACAGGGTTAAGGAACCTGTTTCCTAAGATGGGTTTCAGCAGAATGGTGGCAGAATGGGGTCCTAAATATTTAAAACAACCTATTTCAAGCTGACTAATTAAATATTGTATGTTTGGATTGGGAAAAAAACCAAAACACACAGGCTATTTTATAAAATATTAAATGAAATAAAATCAATAGCCGAGCTTGTTCTTGTGGTAATGATATCCAGATACCTTTGTTGCTTCACTGTTTTAAGCAATGCTCAGGCTGACCCACATACGTTTGCCTTAGGAATCCTGATAAACAGTAAGGAACCTATAAAACATCTCTACAGATAAAAAATACTGAAACAGTTGGCACTTGGAAAGATTTGGCTTCATAAAGAACATGTCTGTGTTGGATATTTTAACTCATTGGGTGATGGAGAAATGCATTTCAGATTGCAAGATTTGTTGAGTATAACAGAAGTTGTTCTGCTGGAAATCTGGGGGGAGGGAGGTGCTTGCAATGTTGTATTGTAGGGAAATTAAGATGACAGCGAATTTTGTAACAAATTGTAATGCCTCACCTTCCAGACTAGGCAAGAGAATGCTGTAAAATACGCATAGTGCTTTTGGTTGTTAAAATATATATTGCAAAAGGAAAAGCTTTTGTCTATGGAGGATGCCTTGCAATGCCATAGCAGGACACAGGCAATCACTGGTGGGGTCCTGGCCATTTCCGGTGCCTTGGCCTTTTATTCTGGACAGAAAACCATGTGAAACCTCTGGGGCTTTATCTCCTTCTAGGCATGGGTCCCTGATGCCTCCCGAGTCTGGGAGGGCACCAGATCACTGGGGGGGGGGCAGCCGATCTCTGACCGAGGAGGAGAGGGGGGGTCCCCCAGAAGCCGAGTGCCGAGCCAGCCGCAAAACCAGATGTGCACTTCCACTGGCACTTCTGGTTTTGTGGCTGGTGCTTCCAGGGGGTGCACGGCCAAACTCAGGGGGTGCATGTGCATCCGTGTGCACCACCTACGCATTGCCAACGCTTCCAGGAGCTGTACTATGCACAGAAGTTTGTAAGTCTGGTACTGTGAACAACTGTAAATGCTTATGCTTTTCAGATCCTGAGGTCTCAGGTTGACTTGCTGGGAGTGTCATTATACACATTACTGAGAATCTTTAAAGCACCAGACCCAGAAGAGTCCCTGTGCCATTTCAGCAGATGGACCTTGGCAAGGACTTTGCTTCGTCTTACTCTGTCTATGGCCAAAGCCTCAAGTATATATAAGACACAGGTTAAAAGAACACAGTTTTAGGCATCCAACTCCCAGTGTGAAAACCTAAACTCAGGTCCCAATCTGTGAGGCACCTACAGTGCATGGTAGGACTAGAACAGGAAGCAGAATAGTCAATGCACTAGCCAACAAGAAGTGCTGAGCTAGAGATAAATTGTAATTCCTGCTAAGCTTTTTTTACATAAAATTTTTCGTGTTTCAAGTCAAAGCAATTCCAAATCCATAAGGCAGTCAAGAGCCATAAGTGGCCCTACTACCGGCAAACTTCCTCCACCCCCACCTGGGGCTTCAGATGTGTCCAAATCACTTGGCGGGCATCCTACATGCAGGCCCAAGCCTGGAGGTTTGGGGTTTGGCTGCCCCCAAGTTTCACTCACCCTCAGATGTATGGCCACAGGAGCAAGCTAGGGAGGAGTCTCTCATTTCCATAAAGTGGGTATAAGCCAAGGGAAATGGTTTAGTAGGTGCAAAGTGGGTGTAAAGCCACGGGAGATGAACATAGGAGGTTAACAATACATTACCTCCGTGGGTGCTATCCTATGCCAGAAAAGCGGCTCTCCCCAGAGACTAGGAAAAACACCATAGTGATCACAGTATTTCCCCTGCCAGGTAAGTACTTAACTCAGGGCTACAGGTAGATAGCTCCATACAGTCATGATCACAGCCCTCATCCCGCTGCTAAGGGCAAGTACCCTCAAGGAGAGTGGGGCAAGGCTCACTCTTTTTTCTTTTTTTTACCATGCACCCAGAGGAGGAGGAGGAAGAGATGTCCATCCTTGTGGCTAGAGGACTCACCCAAAACTCCTACTTTGTCTGAGAGGATTCAAACTCCCGTCATCCATCTTCCAGGAGCAGCAAGCCAGAAACAGCGACACAAGAAGGAGCATAACTGCAGCTTAGTAATGCAGGATAGGAATGAGGAGAGTCTTGGTTTCCAGCCTTTGTCCCAGGATTGTTTCTGTATTTCACATTAAATAGTGGCTGGATTAATTCCTAAAACGGTCCTGGGAGAAGGGACTGAACCCAACACCCCCATCTTCCAGGTGAGCAGGCTAACAAGAAGCATCAAGCTCTCTGTTTTGTGGGGCTCGCTCTCTCTGTGCCAATCAACAGGGAACTTTTATTTTTGCACGGTGGCCAGCTTCAGTAAGAGAGGTGGCAAGAGCAGCCCCTAGCCCAGTGGTTAGGACGTGGGTGGTGGAAGGATGGAAGGAGCCCAGACCACATGCACCATTACATAAAAGGGGCCTGACCATACACAACCTCTTCCAGATCTTTTTTTTAAAAGGAAGTGGTGGCTGCAATGGCAGTTGATGGGGAATCCAGTCCTGCAGGTGTATGCCACGCATGCCTCTTTGGGAGACTGAGTTAGAGGAACTACTGGTTTCTGACTCCCACTTCGACTAAAACCTGATCTAGACATGGAAGGAATCACCCCTCTCAAGACCGGGACGACTCTTGGCATATACAGCGGTACAAAAATAGGTTCCTAAGAAGCTTCAGGTGTTCTTTGGATAGACTATTGTTTTCTTCTAGCTAAAGATGGATTTTTTCAAACTAATTTTAAATCAATTGGCTGGGCTTGAGGAGTTTGGAAAAGGAGCGGGAGAAATTCTTCAGAGCATGCCTGTGCTGTTGATGTCTCCTTAAAATATTCATCCAGTCTTTTCAAAAGGACAGGAAGAACAGAATACAAAGAGAGAGATAAAAATGCTTTATGTAAATGGACCTGTGCTTTAGAAGAACAAACAGACCATACTGCCAGTGCTTCCTTGGGTAGCTCATATCAGCCTTGCCTGCACTTCTCCCTCATTACCTTAAAGAGCAAAGCATGCGATAGCATGTTTGACATGTTAGTGACCAGGAAAGCCCGTCTTTGTAGCACTCTCTGGTGGGCTGATTTCCAGGAGGGGGACAGATGGGGACAAGACAGACACAGGCAGTTGCAATGCAATAGGACAACAAGCCGCAATATCTTGTTTTTGTTACTGAACTTGTGTTATCAGCAGAGACTGACATTTGGTCAGAGCTCACATTTTCACATGCTCATTCTCTTCTGCTTTTTCTGATAAGAAACCTCAGAAAACAGAAATGTACATCTGAGGATGACCAGGAAATGCACACTTCCAAAGCCGGATCCCCCTCTCATTTGTACCAGTTCCACCATGGTGTAGAGTTGCACCTGATTTGCACTGGAGTAAGTGAGGACAAAAACCCGTCCCTAAACAATTTATGTGGGAGGACTTTGCGTGCAGCAATGGCAAGAGGTTCTGGTTTATTGTACTGAATTGACCATATGCTGTTTTTTTCTAGGTGTTAAGATACCATGGAGCTAAGTGAAGAATAAGTGTATGGTACCTATAATGCCTCCTCCACATCCTAGAAGATTTTGCCTCGCATGAACTGGGATTAGTGACAACATATATACAAAAAGCAAAACAGTGCAATTATGCTGTACTTAACGTGCGCACAAATGTGTGGACATCAAGGATGAATGTGAAAGTTTGGAGTAGAAAAGTCCTGATATCTGAAAACACGTAGACATTCCTGACTCACCCCAGCACCCTGTACTCTACAGGCACTGAGAATCTCCATCATTTCTATTTTAGGGACCAGCAGAACCCAATCCAGGTCCTCATGGCAACTGGCTATTCCCATTTTCCTTCCCCGATTTCAGCGTCGTGAAAGTAGCCCTTCCACCTGCAAAAGTGATGCAGTAGAACTGCTTCCAGGCACGCTTCCACCCTGAAGGTCCTAGGCTCAGCTTGAAGCAGCAACTTCACTAGGTCCCCCTAAAGATAGATGTTTGGAGAAGCATCCAGTGAGACTCAACTTGGTCCTTGGGGGTCTATAAACCCGTCAACAGGGTCGTTCTGGAGTCAGGGCAGGGAAGGAAAGGGAGAGGGAAGCTGTACAATTCTGAATATTTAGGTTCAAATCAGGAAGTAGCTTTATTCAGTTTGACACTGTAACAGGGGGCCTCCTCGGGGCCGATCTCCGTGGCCCGCCCACCTGTCTTTTGGGGCAACTGCCCGCCTTCTCGCCTGCCACGCCTTGGTGTTAATTGATTCCTTTACAGATGTCACTCAAGCGGAAGGCTGCCCATTTTAGTGCCCCGATGCCAGGGGGCACTCTCTGCGGCTCCTATCCTCCCCAATACCACAGCCCAAGCCTCGCAGATGGCATCTTGCTGTTCATATCCTCACCGGCCCCACGCTGAGCCCCAGAATCATCCAAACAGGACCCCTCTGTGATCCCTCCAATCAGGTGGCCTCTCCGCCTTCATCCAGGCTACTTAGTCCCCCGAAGCCATTTTCCCCTCTCGGGCGTGGTCCCCCCGGAAACTTCGGCTACTAGCCCTGGCCCACCTCCAGGCCAGTCGGGACCCCAGGCCCCTGGCTCTTGGGCGTCCCTCGCGGTGGGCCCCTGGCCCTTTTGACCCTCCTGGTCCTGGCCCCAGCATGGGCCAGTTGAGGGTACTCTCTCGTCCGGGTTGGGTCTCAAGCCCCTCACTTTCTCTCAGGGTCCGTCCTCTGGGCCCCTCAAACAAACGGGGTTACCCACCCAGTGGTGGGGGCTAGGGGTTAAGGCGCCCCGACCCGCCTTCCACCAGGGTGGTCACTGGCCTGGCATTTCCTGGGGGCTCCCGCGCCACTGAGAGCCCCACCAGACCACTCACTCCCGGCAGGGTGCAGTTTGAGGTCATGCCCAGGACCAGGAGCCTCCTGACCATCCCCTACAGCTCCTCCCTTACCTCCAGATTGTTCTCAGCAGCCCTCCGGCCAGGCGGTGTTGCTGCCTGGCCTCCCGCAGCCAAACTGCCCTGTTTATATAGGCAGCCCTTGCCTCCAAAATGGCTGCCCTCGTCAGGCACCTGGTGGCTGCCAGCTCCAGGCCCTTAAAGTGGCAGGCGCACACAGTGCCCTGCCACAGACACCACAGTCTACTCAAACACGGCTGACCTGTTTCTGCTGGTAAGCCCCCTCTGCTAGCCGATCAAATGAAGGAGGAACTCATTTCGGTGACTAGGCACAGGCTTTTGCTTTACATGCCAAGAGAGCTGAAACCTGTTTTCTCCTGGTGCATGCAGATAGGCACAAATCACAGCTGCTGGTCCCTTTTTTTTAATCTCTTCTTCCCCGGTGTATTGCGTGATGAGGTCAATTTGAACTGTGCTTACCTGGAACTCATGTTAGCGGAAGGGAAAACGCCAATTACTTGCATTTAAAAATAGACCCAGAGAACGTTTTCTTTTTTTTTTCCTTGCTGATTGCCTGGTGGTGCTTGTTGCTGAGCGGGAAATCAAAACACCATCGCTGATTAGGCATTCAATGCTTGTTTTTTTGTTTGGATACTAATCTCGAAACAGAAAGAGATGCTATCTGCTGAAAAGAAATGTACACCCTGCTCTATATTGTATGCAGGGTATGCATGCCCCCTTTCCCGGAGCAAGGCTTCTGGGACTGAAATGCTAAACTTAATGAACTTGAACATGTTCCTGGACCTTCCCCCCACCACACCATGTCCATAGATCCCTCGATGCCCACTAAAGATCACTGTCCTTAGTGTAATAAACTCCAATGAAACAGAATTCACACCAGCCCTGCAGCTCATTAGGCAGCCTGCCACAGTGAATTGGCCTTGGCTTGTTTGAGAAGGAATTTAAATGTTAGTTATTCACAATGCCTAAAGAACGTTTTGCAAATCACAGAAGACACGACTGTCTGCAGTGATCGGGGAAGACTGCGACGCCGGGAGGGGGGGCAGCGAACAAGGAGGATGTGGGGACATCTGGCAATTCATCTCAAACTATGACTTTCATGAGAGAAGCAGTCTTCATATAATATAGAACTTCATTCATATAAAGTACTTAGCGTCTGCCTAGGGACTGGGGTGTTTGGAAAAGGCTGCAGAGCTGCTTGGTTCATATTAACTAGAGACCCTTTGGCTTTGAGTATCTCAGGTATTAGAAGTGGATCCCTCCGAGACAAAAACCCAGATTCTCTTTCATTTTGCTGCAGCTTTTGAAGCACATTTGAATGGTTCACGTTTATAGCTTAAGTCAAATGGGAGTACGAGAGAACCATGCTTGCTAAAGTTCCCTCCACATCTTCACATATATATTTTAAGAAAAGATGATTTCCTTCCTAAAATTCCCAACCAGACAAAAGAAAGACAGAGACTTATGGGGCTTTACAGCCAGTATGTTAGGGTTATTAAAATATGCTTTGTTATCTTCACCCATGGTAGCAGCTAGCATGAATTATTCTCATGGAGATGATTCCTCGTTTTCATGTCGGAACACTCTAAAGTTAGACGACACTTTGATTGCTGCTTTCACTGGGTAAGTATTAACAATATCGCCACTTTTCAGGAAAATGAATATTCCCATATTTTCCCCAACTCAGCCACTGCAGGCATGAAAGATACAGCACCATTTCTCTTGGCTTCTCAAAACTTGTCCGGGAAATACTTCATGTGCATTAACTCCTACTGAAGCAAGAAGGAATTAGTCTCCCAAGTCAGTGACTGAGTTGGCCTGGTAGGCACACAGAGTGAATTCTGTTTCCTAATCAGGCTTCTTCATCATGCGCTGGCCACCACTTTGCTACTTGGATGTGCACAAGGAAGGGTATGGCAGGGCACAGTACCCTGTACTTCTGCTGTGTACAAACCTGTGGAAGGAACCCTAATTTACACAATGTCTCTATTATTTAAGGCTGAATTAGTACCTGGCAATCCACACAACCCAAGTATAGTGAGCAGCCACATCCTTTCTGAAGCAGACAAGACTGAATCGTGACTCTGCTCCTGCTTCCTTTGCCCTGGGGAAGGAAAGGGAGGTGCAAGCTGTGCCAGCCTTTTTCCTAGAACAGTTTGCATTCTGCTGTCCCCTAGCTTCAGAGCAGGGGGAGAGGAAACAAAGGTTGCCCCATGCCTACCTACATCAAAAGAAGTGCACAAACTGCTTCAAACATATCTTCTGAGCACATGTGTTATGTCTATAGATGTACTTTGGGGGACTGAAGTCCAGGTATAGCCCAGGACAAAGCCTTATCTTTCGACCTCGATTTTTAGTGAGTGTTTCCACTTCCCTTCTCTCTCCCCCTCTCCCCAGCACACGGATTTTGCAATACCGTGCAAGACTGTGATGTGGTAGCTGGGGGAAGACCAGATCCTCCATCCAGATCCCACCGCTCTTTTGTTCACGCAACAGAACCAAGGATCTAGCTATACTCTTGCTCTTTGACAAGGAGGATGGACTAGTGAAATTAGGTCTACAGAAAGGCACATTTTGATGGCTATGGAGGGTCTCTCTAAATATTCTTTCATTGCACCAGGTTTAAACACTTTGAAGAATATGGCAGGCAGGTGTATTTTGATATGACACCTCCCATACCGTTAGAAAAAGGGTCCTACTGCTTAGGACCTGACACCTCCAATACAGTTAGAAAGAAGGTCCTACTCTGAGCAGTGCATTTGGTGCTAAGAAAAGTACTTTCTACTTCTGCAAATAGTTTTTTTACTTCCAGAAAAAGCTGTAAGTTACTGCTGTTTTGCTGGGGTTTGTTTGTCTTAGTATCACAAAAAAGTTATACCCCAAGTAAAGGAACGTCAGCCCATCCAAGCCAATTTAAACCCTTCAATATACAGCTTAAGCTCCATACAGACCCAGGACTCCACCCAAATACTAGGACAATTTCATTAAGATTGTTGCATGTACCAGTTCCCGGCACAGCTGTACCGAGAGCGTAACGTGGTGGTTCAGTGCAACTAGGATACAGTATGGAAACCTTTAATAAAACACCATAACTTGTGTGTCCATCCAGGAGGAATGTGCTGCCAGGAGATATCATATTTACAATATAAAGGGGGACGTATTTTAGATTTGTCCCAATTAACCTTGTAACGAGATGTATTGGAGTGCTTATTAATGACAGTAATGAGATGCAGACAAGACAATGCATAAAACATCATTGGCATATAAATTAAATTCATATGCACAGATACCTTTATGCACTGGACATGAAGGGAAATTATTAAGAGGCAATTTTATAAAAAAGGCTAATTAGAACAAAAATTCAATACTTTTCCTAGCTCATATCCATCAGTGTTAGAAACCTGTTTGACCACTGACTGAGGAATTGTTCCTATTGATATTACTGTGCAAGTTATGAAATTAATTTTATGATTATTCTCTTGGAAATTATATTTGCTACAAATAGTTATGTATCCATTATCCTTTGACTATATATTGGCCTACACTTTAATTTGCTTTGGTTTGTATGCATAATTTAAAGCTAAAATGTACTGCATGCCACTGTAGACAGAGATAGGAAGTTGATTTCCATTCTGAGCCAAATTATGATCACCTTATTCATGCAGATCCCATGAGAGTTAAGGTTTCAGCGAGCAACATAAAAGGCCCTGATCCTTTAAGTACATGCTTAAATTTATGTGCAGTAGTCCAACTGAAGTTAACAACTTGACTTGTGTGCTCTAGTTTGCACGCTTAAGACTTGCAGACTTTGTTCTGCTGGCACACATTTCATTAACATCAGTGGCTAAATCCCATGCAGTTCTGAATATTCAGGCAAAAGGGAGACTTTTAAAATGCTTCTCATGATCAGCAGTAACAACAAACTGATTACCATGCTGGGGTTTATAATAGCATTTCACTTTCTTATCACTTATTGGCATTATAACAAACAGATAAATTACACCCACACATATACAAAAAGCTATGTAAGCATGGCTGAAAGAGTATGAAAATCACTTTATCAGAGGAGCGATTTGCTCTCAATGGATACTAGAAATTATGTAGAGTAAAGTAATAGCTCATGACATGACTTATTGTCATTATGAGAGACAGGAGGCCGAAGAATAGAGCTTCAGATACCTGAGAAGTCTTCATGCTATTACAATCATATCCAGCAGTGCTATTTATTAAATTCTTTAAAGTGAGTGGAAAGTGCAGAGATTTTTAAAAATGTGCCTTAATTTGGAACAGCATCACACCCAAAAGAACTTAAATGCTCCACGTGTTTTGGGTGGGGGAGGTGGTGATGGGGAGGAAGGACAGGGAGACTAATGGAGAAGTGGGAGGTTCAAATCAATAGAAACAAAAGGTGTTCAGCACCGCTGAGATTTGGGTCGCAACACCAGTTAGCGCTATTTGTATTACATATGCACACCGATTCCATGACCGAGCGTGGACCTGTTTTGCTAGACATTGTTCAAAACACTTACAGTGGAGAGTAAAGACCTTGCAATTTAAGTAAGCAAGATATAAAATAGGGACCAGCACACTAACAGTGAGAGCCAAAGCAGAGCACAAAACTCTGGGCCACGCTGCCTTTCCTTTAGTAGAATAAAAATGATAGTGCTTGATTTTCCTCTCTCTTACTTGGTTATGAATCAGGAATAATGGCACTAAAGTCCATAGAATGACAATGGTGTTTAAACTGCTGGGAGAGCAGAATGAAGCATGTTAAGTGCAAAAATTTGTATTTTTTTCCATTAAATCAGTCGGTTCTACTCAACATATGCCAGCCGAGTGGGTAGAGATACTGAAATCCATGCTGTACGAGGAGATGCGAGTCTGTTCACAGAAACCCTTATTTCATATCGATGGCATTTTTCTAGCGGCTGTAGAGTTTTTAAAGCCTACAAAACTTGGATTGCAAGGTCTGCAGCGCACCACACTGTTTATTTCAAGTCTACCCTTTGAGTCAGCACAGAAGGGTTCAGAAAAAGCCCATCTGGGTTTTATGCTTCTAAGAGGTTTTACTGTTTATATATTTAGGGCTATAAAAATGGGCAGAAATCCTCAATGCACAGTGCCTTAGCCTGTCCATTCCATAATATAATATTGTGCTAGCAAAACTCTCTATACAGGGGACAAGATGGTTTAATGAGCTAGGCACCGGGTTGGAACTACCCTGCCTCCCTGGAGCCAGAGGATTGAATCTCAGCATGGTCAAGTCAGCTCCTCTCTCCCAATTAATATCAGTTAAGCCTAATGTAAATGACTTTTTAGGGGTCTTTCAGATGAGACCTTAGCAACAATGTGGTGCAGATGTTAAAAATCCCCAAACACACTTCAATTTTTTTTTTTTTTTTTTGGTAAAGTTTGCTCTCACATTCATGGTTAAAAACCGTCACCTTCCTAAGTTGTTTTGCAGAGCGTTCGGGTGTCTATAGGTGTGCTCCAGCGCGTTCTAATTAGAACGCTCAATTAATCGAGTCCGCTCTGCGTTCTAATTAGAACGCTCCAGTGTCACCTCACCAGCACGTGTATTAAGCCCTCATGTTTCAAAATGGCCGTGGGGTGCTTTATTGAAACCCCAAGGAATGAACTTTAGATAAAGCGTCCCATGGCCATTTTGAAATGTGCAGGGGCTTCATAAATGTGACAGTGAGCTGTTTTAATTAAAGTAGCTGTCCAGGAACCAGTCTAATTAAAATGCAGTCACCCCTGAGCATGTGTATAGGCAGCCTTAATTGCCACCTCTCCCCTGAAGATAGCTGTCCGATGGCCGCATGTTCAAGCATTGAGAGCCTTGATCATAAAAAGGCATGGCAATCTATGGCTCTGATTCTGCCCTGAAAATCAAAAAGACAGAGGCACGGTGGCAAGCACCTAGCCTATAACAGAAAGATGGCTCAGCAAAGGCTGCTGTTATATCCAATTCCAACAGGATTTGGTGACAACCAAATCAAATGGTGCATATAAAAGCCTTGTGACACGTTACACTTAGCACATGATATATTTAGATTGTAGTTAAAAACTTTTTAAGTCATATTAATGCTTTCTGGAAAAGGGAGGTAGAACCCTCCTCTTTCTCACGATGCCTTTTGGTAACTGGATGCAGAGCAATGAGCAATCTGTACTGGACGTTAGGTGCTGGCTAATGGGAGCTACCATAAAAAAAAGATTGTTTTTAATAAGTTCTTTTCTTTCTTTTTTTTCAACTCGCAGCAACTAAGTGAACTGAGGAAGAAAACGGAGCTGCTGAACAACAAAAACTAAATTAGTAACTGGGTACCCATTGCCAAGGGCAACATGCATTCAACAGAGGATATGATAATGACAGATGAATCCTCACACTCAGCCTAACTTCTCTCCCTGGAAAATAAATGCTCGGTGCCTTCAGTATTTTCACCTGCACTGCAGTCACCTTCCTTCCACAGCAGCTGCTTGCAGCTTTGTCAGTGAAAGCCAGTAGAGGTACAGTTTCCTGTCATCGCCCCAATTTTCAGCTGACAGGACTGGATTTTTATGGCTTCTCGTGCCTTTTCTTTCCTGCTCCTCCTCCATCCTTTTTTTTCCTGGGAATTCTGCTCTCTTCCTCTCCTTCCCCTGTTCCAGTCCCTGGAGCCCACTGATTCTTGCACTTTCCACCCCATTCCACCTCCGATTTAGGTGGGTTGCTGCAGACCGAAACGGATATAATATAAGGCACCTTCTTTCCGCCGTTACTTTCAAACGGCTCCAAAACCCTGCACAGCGATGAACAATACAGTCACAGAGCTAAGTAAAAGGATGAGACAATCCCAGCGTATTATTCACCCCCTTGCTGAATATGAAGGGTCCGGCAGAAGTTCAGAGGTATAGTCCAGACTGCAACCAGCCCCTGAGCTGGGGCAGCAAAGGGATCCAAGGGCCTCTTGCTCTTGCAAAGGCAGATGCACTCCCTAAACTCAACCAGCAACAAAGACTGTTCCCACTATCTGCTCTTGCTGCTGCCGAATAAGCAGAGGTCAGCCATTATATCCGTGAGCAAACCAAGGATCCTGACTCAGGCGCCTGCAGACACTAGGCAGGTGCTGATCATCTGGTGCTGGGAGGAAAGCACAAGAAATTCTAGAAGAGGCAGATACGGGATCACCTGCCCATAAGTGAAAATACCCCAGAGGTGGAGGCTGGCTTCTATCCCAGTGCTTGAGGGTTCACATCTGTTATGTCTTGCAACTAAATTCAAACTTATCTCCATGATAACCCTGGCAAATGAAAGATCCAGTGCTTTTCCTAAGCCTGGCCTATGCATTTCCATTACTACACCATTAGGTTGGCAACTACAATTCACTGTAATTCCTGGTATAGGCCCAAATCCTCTTTACTTTGCAACTGGAGGTATCCTTAAAGCAACAGGATTTGCACTGACCCGACAATCACATGTTCTCTTCAAACTACAGAAATGTTCACCTAACAGCAGCGTTGAAAACCCCACGTCCCATTTACTAACAATTAAGTAAAGTTTGAATCGAGATTTTATGTTTCTGGAATCATCAGAGATTCGTATGCAGTATCTAGAAGGAAGTGCAATCAATCCTGAATACCTGTTATTCCTTCATCAAACTCATTATATTTAGATAGAATACTTCTTATTCTCCTTTTGCCAGATAAGTTCCAGAGCCAGGAGCTTTTGTTACGAGGGGCTTGCAAACAATATAGAGCTTTGGAAAGGAACCATGTTTAGACAGGAGAAATGGATAACAATGGTACTGCATGTGTCAGACAATGGAAAGGAGGGACTGCAAACTAATAATGACAGAGCTATTTATTATTGAATAACCAGCCTCCAATTTTAGAAACATAAGATCTCTCATTTCCTATTGTTCATTTTAATTAGTATTTTCCCTAAATCGTGCCCCTCTTTCTATATGCTATTTATATGAATGCAAAGAAAATATACAGTATATGCAATGTTAGCAGAATGTCGACAAAAAATGTGTTGTAAGCAATATGTGAATTATACTCTGTCTTGAGTGAGGAAGGTTCAGGGAATGATTTTGGCTTTTGTAACAGGATGTTCTCTCATTAATGGTTTCTGCTCCCTTTTTGTATCATTGCATTCCAAAATCCACAAGATTGCAAGAAATGGATTCAATACTGTTAAAAGGGGGGATAAGAAGTAAAAGTTTCAGTTAAAAAAAAAAAAAAAAAAGAAGATGAAGAAAAGGCAGGCTTCAGCTGCTTTTGGATCAAGTCCCCATTAGGCTTCAAACCACTTCTTAAAACTTACATTTGTTACTACAAAAAGCCTGTTAGCAGCTAAGACCTGGGTGCACTATAAAATATCCTGCTGATTTCCTTGGATTTGGTCTCGTTGCTGTATGCACCTGTTACATCTCCTTGTAATTGGGCCCAGAACCTGCAAAATCACTGGGGACTCCATGGGCCAGCTAAGTACAACCGTGATGCTCCTGCCCTTCCCTGGGAGTCGCACAACTGCCTCTGTGAGCAAAACAAGTCGAGAAGTTGTCTGTGCACCTTCCATTTCATTTTGACAGCAGTTCCAAGCTTCTTCTGTTCACTTTCAAAGAGCAGCCGAACGCTCCTTATTAGCACAATCATACATGAAAAACAAATTTCAACTGGAAATGTTTTGTGCAATCAGCACTGCCCATTCCAGAAGTTCAAACAGCCCAACCCCAAACCCTCAAAAATCAGATTACAAAAATATTGCATTATGTTTTCTGGTCTCTCTTATGAGGTTTGCATTATAACAATTAAGTAAGCCTCACCCCCCCTCTACCCCCCACAATTTGTTCAAAGGTAAGCGGCCCCGGAAGGTTAATTTGGTCTCCAATTCAGGAATTCTTGTTAGAGGATCCAAAATATAGCAAAATTACACAGATCTGCTCAAAATGCTGCCTGGTACATAGTGTGTGGCAGGTCTGTCACTGAAAGAACAGTAGTATCTGCAAAGGCAGGAACAAATTGCCTTGCAATCAGAAAGACAGAGAATACAATTTCCTCAAATTTCCATAATTGTACTAACTCATAGTACTGGCTTATCTGAGGATCACAAAGCATCTCATGATGGTAGATATCATCTGCATTTTGCAGGAGGGTACCTAAGGTGCAGAAAGAAGAGAGGATGTACTACTTGTCCCTTTATAGGCAAAGGAAGTTTTGCCATTACATTTCAGCAGGGCCAAGATTTCACCACAAACCTGCAGTTTTTCACAGCTATGCCCCCAAACTAAGAAGTATTGCCCTACTGCTTCACAACTTCCTAGTTTTATAGACATAACTCAGCTGAGCCTGCAGAGGTGTGATGACATGGTCGGGTGCCTGGGACAGCTGCTGGGTGAAAATAAGACCACCCAACTCCATTTTTGGGGGTTTGGTTTTTTGGTTGGGTTTTTGTTTGTTTGTTTTTACAAACAAAGGACATTTCTGCAAGAGTATTGCCCCCGCAGCACAACAACAGAATACAGAATGCACTGAATAGTTAAAACCTGGCTTTTTTTGCAACAGTCCAGAAAAATTAAATGTTACCTATTAAATCATTTCAAATCAGGGATTAAAAAAAATATCTCAGTAGATGCATTGAGCTAATTTTCTGTGCTGCCAATACTCATGTGAAAGAGATGCACTAGGTTTTCTACAACATTCATTAAACGAAAGTAATGGCTAAAGTGGTTTCTGCAGAACATCCCCAAACCTATTCTTTGTGGGACGACAACTTATATATTGCTTGCTATACATAGAAACATGCAATTTTACTTTTCAGTTTATAGCACATTAACTAATAGGGTATAACAAACTCCAACTTTTGCACTGCCAGTTTTATAAACAATGCTTAAAGACACACACAAAACAGCTCCGTAAAACTACTCTTGGTTGGCATTCATTCATTCACACAGGCCCATTGAAGAAAATACATCTTCTTAACTAACTTTGTAGAGAGGAACATATGCTTCATTAATCTTCAACACCTCAACTTGAAAACAAAAACTACGGCACTCAGAATTGGAAGTCCACAACTGTCATGACGGAGATACCAACCTTCTACCCACAGGAATGCATTCGCCCAGAAGGCCTCCTTTGCAGACAGGCCCATTTTTCTTTCTTTAAGGGACTGGAGATAACAGAAGGGTGCACCTATTCTCATATGCCTAAAAAAGAAAATGCTGAATTCTGGGGGATGAGAGGATCACCGCCTTTGGATATGTGGGTATGTCAAGAAAGACAGAGACCTTCATTTAATTCAGTATACTTATGGTGGAGGTTTTGAAAGGGGCCTAAATGACTTGATCTGTATAGTCCTCATAGCAAGGCTATGCTAATAACAGCAAGGCAGGGGGGGCTTGGTATAGAAACCTATCACTTTTATCACATCATATTTAAAGTTGCTGATTTTATAAATATGTAACAATGGCCAAAATCTTCCATATGAATGATAAACTCACTTGTTATTGACCACTACCAGAGAACTTGAAATAAGGTGATTTTATATATATATATATATTTTTTTTTTTTTTTTTTTTTTTTTTTTACTTTTTATGATGCATCTCTGAAGGCAAAAAGCTTGCGTTTGTGCAACCTTTTTGGGTTTTTTTGACATTTGCAAAAGGAGCTCAAGTTTGCATTTCAGGAAAATAAAAAACAAAAACTTTAGGATAGAATTTGGTATTTGCTCTTTCTGATTATTTTTTGGGGGGTTGAGCTTGCAAAGAAATATGATGAGCACCATTTTGTCATTGCTGTCCTTGTCATTGTGACAAATCCAGCAAGGTGCCGGCTCTAGAGGTAGGGCATACACACTTCAATACAATCTGCTCTTGTGCAGCTTCTGTCATGTCCTGGAGATCTGTTGTTGTTTGAATAAAGAACATCTAAGAATGCTGCTTTGACTGCTGTGGCTCCAGGTAACATCATTTCTTATATGACTTGTTCTTCCTTTCTCTGCTGCACTAGTGAAGATTAAGGATGGAGTAGGATCTATCGTCCCAAACCATCATCAGCTCGTACTACTAAGAGGACCAAAAAAAATAAATGAAGTGGTCCTTGATATTAAATTATTTTTACTTAGAAGTTACATCTCAATAGAGCTGGCAAGAAAATTAAAACGGAGGAAAACACAGTACAAATTAGTTTTCTTTGTATTCTCGTTAACATCAATTTTCTGCCTACCCTGGGTGTGACCAATCTAGGTGGAAGTGGTTTGACTGAGGCCAAATGACTGTACAAGCGTTACACTTAAACCAGTATCAGTGACCGAAAACCAGTCTCCACCTGGAACAGAACAGAAGTTTGCTGCACATAGACTGGTTTAAAAATGGCAAGACCCGGTCTAAGACAGAACTGGATTAACATGCACTCAAACTTAATCGATTTAGGTTAAACTACCTCACTGAACTTCTGTACCAGCTTCTCGATCGATTCACATTAGGCTGCTCCCCGCTGGCATCCCAGGCACCTTTGCAGCCCTCCCACTAGCTCCCTTTCGCAGGGAGACATGCTAGCATTTGCTCCACGCTTGGCCACTCCACAGGCTGTCACAGAGCTGAGTCGGCAGAGACTTTCTCCCCAGTCCCACCTCCTGTCTCTGGCTAGCTCTCAGGTGCAAGGCAACCTGTGCTGGCTTGGCTCTGTGACAGCCCTGGGGGTGGCCCACTGGGACACGTGCATGAGCGCCTGCAATCTGCTGGCCTCGGCCAGTGCAGGGCAGTCTACATGCCCCCCTACCACCGAAGGGTGAACATGTGCACTGCTCACTCCCAATCGTACCTACACTGCTTATAGAAACCGGCACAGGCTAGATCGATTCTGCCTCGGGCTTGTTGAATGTCTGTACCTAGCGTGGAAGTTCATGCAAAGTGTGTTTTGCTGCTTTTCACTCCTCCTGAAATCTGTTTTCAGAGCCAAGCTCAAGTGAGCTGAGAACCCAGTATTTTGACTAGTGTCTGGTCACAATCAGCCAGAACCATCACGTTTTGAATGGTTTAGTCCCTGGGATGGTGACTTCACTAGCAACCTTTCAACCTCATCCACGTCCGTCGTTGCCTATAAGCACCACTCAGTACGAAGGCTCATCGTGTTGGGTGCTGTGCAGTCCGGGGCATTCCCTGCCCCAAAGAGTTTACAACCTAATTTAAGACAAGGTGCAACGTGTAAGAATAGCAGTTGAAGAGGATACGTAACAGTGAGATAATTACTTAGATGCACAGACTCAGCGCGAGCCAACCTCTTTCTTCAGAGTCATTTGTAAGCTTGTATAAACTAGGAAGTTATGACGCTAAATAATGTACTGGCCCCCTACCCACCTATTATCTAATGGCTATTTCCAATAGGCATTCCTGTAGAGGACAGATATGAGAAGATATTTAAAGAAACACAAATAAGTTTGGGGAGTAAGTTCAACTCATGAAGGAGAAGTGGATGCAGGGGCCAATGCAGTAAGAAACAAAACTGAATAAGGACGAAGAGACAGAGGGAAGAAGAGCCACAAAGAGAGGAGGAGATAAGAGTTTGTGTGAAGACATGGTGTGTTACCATTAGCTTTGCTTAGAAGGAGCTATGTTAGCAGCAGGAAACTCGTATTAGAGTTACTCTCTCGGGCCTGGGCTTTATTAGGCCAGTAGCTCCAGATTCCTGGAGAAAGGGATTGTCCTGTATGAAGTCTGGTTGTTTTTTCAAATGGATCATTATATTTTGCATAAACCCATAACCTGCCGTCCCAATTACTGAGTACCTGACCTGCAAGGCACCAGATATATATATACCACCACTGGAAGAGGAGCAGCAGTGGTATCAGAATGAGATCCCGGTGCTAGAAGAAGGGGCTAATGCTTGTATACAGTGAATTGATATACAAGGTAACTTAGGAAGCTTGCCCATATAGACTGTTTCCAAAAAATCCTATTTGAGAAAGTATTTTTAAAAACCGTCTCGAAATACAATTATGATTATTATTCACTGTATCCATATATTACCATATTATTTAGCACAGAATAAAGACCCATCCATTTAATTATACAGCAAAAGACAGGTGGTTGTTGTTGTTTTCTTTGATGGTGATGCAGTGTAACAATAAACAGGCCTGTTATTTTTAAATTAGCATATGGGATATTTCTTTGATGATACAACACCTGTGGTTAGAGTGCATGCTGAACCTGAGAAAATACCTCCTGGAAACATCTCCGTAGACCTAAGATTTCAAATTTAGAACAACAAAAGCTCCACTCAAATCCCCTGTTATTGGAAGGAACAGCAATTAATTATTAAAAAAAGAACCAAAACATTACCATCAATCCTGCTGACAAGGGGTGCTGTTGGTTACAGTGGACAGAGACAATTATGCACATATCACAGGGCTACAGACAACTTCTGAATTACAATTACACTAAGAAACTCACTACAAATATCACAGATGAATACAACTGAAAAAAACATTATCAGCACCAGCTAAAAACATATGTTGTACTAGAACTAGGGGAAAAAAAATGCATGCAGAAAATTCTGTTCACGCAACTACTGTTAATATGTTTTAAAAGTCCATAATTTACGCCTGTGCAAAAAAAAATCCAGTTCTGCGTTATATGTTGGTACATTAAATAAGAAAAGATCTGTGCTGCTTGAAGGAATTTTTCAAGTATTTCAGCTCAAGCAATGCAGGCCATCTTTACCTGAGATTAATTACTGCAGAATTGCTAATGTGTTAGAGGAGATGAGCAGAGGGGTAGTTGGCTGTACTAGCCGGACGTCAGGCAGAAGGCAGAGTAGATATGCACCTTGTAGACTAACTAAATGAGATGCATCGTGAGCGTAAGCTTTTGTGAACTTGAACTCACTTCATTAGCTAAAAGGATGCACATCGGGACCTTGCAAGAGGCGCGGCAAACAGAACAAGAATAAGCACCTCCAATTAGCATTCCTTAATGTCCTACCACCTATGACTGGCATGGTTTTTCCAATGAAAATATAGTGGGAATAAGCTGCTATTCACATAATAAAGTCCACTGCAGAAAGGTGAAGGGAAGAATGACAACAACTAGGACAGCTGATGAGCAAACAAACTGGAGAAAACAAGAAGGGGATCCTGACCTTGAATCAAGAATATTGCCATACACAGCCAACGGGGGCTTGATGTTGGCTCTGATGGACTCATATTTCCTCCAAGAGAAGGCACATCAAGAACCCAGGAGTGGAAAACTGTTTGATGAAGGGCTCTGAGGGGGACTCAGAAGCAGCCACCTGGGCCTAAGGGTCATTTCACCCAAGGGTTGAGTAAGGCACAATGAAGGAAGGGCAATTGGCACGTAGGGGAAGGAGAAAGGCGAGCAGAATGAGGTTAGAAGGAAAGGGAACAAAGAAACAAGTGGAGGCAGCAGAGATAAGATGAGGAACCCCTAGCAATATAAACTTTCAAGGAAGAAATGAAACCCTAGGAAGTCAGTAAATAATAGTAATTTAGAACTTCTTAAGCCTAGGCCAGCTCTTCTATCAAAGGACCTCAAAACAGTTTACACATATCTGTTAAACTAAAATGCTTCTCCAGTTAGGCGTCTTGGATGCTATGGAAAGCAGAGCTTTGTCAAAAGAATCCGAAATGATTCAATGATTTCAAGGATTTAGGTTTTTTTCCCCCCATCCGTCTTGCAGAACAGTCTGCAGGTGAATCGACACTCAAGCCAGTATAGAAAAAGTGCCCATTCAAAACCTGCAAGTTGCCTATACAAGATGACTACAGGCAACATACAGAAGTACTTGATAACTAAGAATTATTCAGAGATAACCCAAAATGCCATTTAAAGTATGGTTTACTAATTCTGTTTTGTCTGATGACCATAACGTGCAATATAACTCAGTTCCTCGATGACAACGTGTTTCAAAGTTACAGACCAGACTCCTAGCAGGTATAGCTTGGTTTAATTCCACTGTTTCAAATGGAGCCACGCTTATTTATGCCAATATCATTCAGAAACTTTTCTCTCTCTTCCATTTACAACATCTAATCCACATCTCCATAGGTTTTAAAATGTACCCCCCCCTCAAAAAAAAAAAAAAAAAGATTATAAAAAGTAAACCTATAATCATCATAAAAGAGTACAGGCTACAGCATCATACCATTTCAACCTCACTTCTCATCTGTACTATAGCCTCCTCTTGCCATGTTCCCTTTTTTGCGGAAAATAAAATCTATAATATGTAATGATTTAGAATTAATATCTTGATTCCCCAGATCCTTTAATGAATTCAGATACACCCAGGGAATCTAACCAAGACATCTGTTCATGAATAGTGAGAATTATTACCAAATCCTGGTGGAGAAGGCAAGATGCCATCCCTTCCTGAAGTACCTCCCAACTGAGAAATCAACTGTCTCATGGTTGAATTTTCTTGTGTCAAGGTTTCTCAGCATTAGGTCTCTTGGGCTTGCTTACTAACAATTTCTCCCTCCCTAACTTGTTACATCCCCCCAGAAAGGACTAAGAAGAGACCAGCAAATTTGACTGTCCAACTACTACAAACTAGTGACGGCCTCAATTAACAGTAATTACTGTTCCGAAGTTTCACAAATCCCTTTTTAATCATCTCTGGGTTTTAACTGATTTGCCCCAAACCCTTCTGTCTGCCAAAAAATTAACATTTCATTAGACAAATCATAAGCTACTCCCTATTCTCCAATATCTCTCTCATCTGGAAATATTATTCCTCATCAAATGTCAAATTTACACAATAAAATGGAAAATAATTTATATAATACTCTGTGAATATATGTACATATGGGGCATTAATACACATGCTCTGGGAATGTGTGGGTGGGGAGAGGGGGGCATTTTTAAGTTCAGGGACATTGATGCACAAGGCGTTCCAGACACTTTAATTAAAGCAGCTCTCAGAGCCACCCTAATTAAAGTGTATCAGTGTCCCCGCACTTAAAAATGCCCCCACACTGATACACGAGATGCTCCGGGCACTTTAATTAGGGTGGCTCTGAGAGCTGCTTTAATTAAAGCATCCGGAGCGCCTTGTGCATCAATGTCCCTGAACTTAAAAATGTCCCCCATCCCCACTCCCCCCACATTCCTGGAGCATGTGTATAAATGCCCTACATGTACATACATTCATACACAGTATTACATACATTATTTTCCATTTTATTGTGTAAATTTGACATTTGATGAGGAATAATATTTCCAGATGAGATGGATATCGGTGATTAATTGAGTCTGCTCCAACGCACTTTAATCACAATGCATTGAAGCAGCCACGCTGGTCGTGCATAGGTGCCCTTAGGTTGTATTAAGCAGATTCATACCCCCTCCCACCGCTCAACCCAGGAAATGACGTCCGGCATCTTCACCACTTACCATTTTACCTCCTGTTCACCCTTCTCATTTCTTCTCTTTTCCCCCTACAAATATCCATCAGATTAATTTACCTCCACTATCAGAAATGTAAACCATCAGCCGCCTTTTATATGGAAGAGGTTAAATGAAACTTTTGACATTACTTGTGTTTAAAATCCATCTTTAGCTGGTGACATGTCATCAGCTAGAAAATGTGCAATCAGGGTAGCAGACCTAAAAAGTGAGAAGTCAGAGAATGTAAAATTCTGCTGGAGTGTGTGGTTTGGTTGGTTTTTTTTTTAATTTAACAAGTTTTAAAATACATTTTCTATTTTTGGCTTAAAGTATGGCTATGGTCTGAAAAGTGACTGTGTAAAATGGCACCTTCCTACTCAAAAGATCTGCTCCCTGTGTGCATTCAGAGAAACATTTTTCTTACTTTACTCAGAAAAACTACCCACCAAACCTTCAGCTAGTTTTATCCGTGCTTGTGGAAGTATGCCAGCTGGGAATCTGTCCTGTCATCCTCCTTCCTACTTTTTCTTCTTGTTAACACTAAAGCACCCATATACTTATGAAGCTAGCAATGGGAGATGATTATCACAACCAGTAAGACAAGGCAAATATTTTCATTATCTTCTCTATAAATTTTGAATTTTTTTTTGGCCGGGGGGGGGGGGGGAATTAAAATGATTAGGTCTAGTTTCTGAGCTGACAGCAGCAACAAGTAACACACAGGAGTTGCAAAAGAGGTGTCTTATTACTGATAATCTAGAAGTACAATGTAGTCTGAGCATTATTTCCTGGTATTGCAAGACCTACAGCATTATCTCCAAGTGTTTCCCGCAGTGCTATTCTGGCTCATATGTGAACAGAACCTGTAGCTAAAATCCATATGCAGTCCTCATACCTTGAAGCATACACCCCCAGCTGCACACAGTATATTTACATTAACACATTTAAGTTTGGGAGAAAAGTAGAAACCAAAAATAGACTGCCCTTACCTTCTGATCCTGGGCTAAATTGGTATAACATGCATACCTGTATGAGATATACCTATATAACCCATGTTGTATTCTGTCTCTATTCAGAGTGGATACAAAGGCTGCCAAGTTGCCTACACCCTTGGCACACGGTCTAAACTCAGATGGCAGAAGCTCACGCATTTAGGAGCCCAGGGTTCAATTTCTACCACCAATACCAGACCTCAATGTGCATCTTTAAATTTAAACTTTAAATTCATATTTTGTCAACACTGCCCATAGACTGCGAGTTCCTCGGGGCAGAACGCACCGCTCAAATTCATTACGACACCACCAAACTCAATAAGCACAGAAAACCAAAATGCCTTATTGATAGCAATTCTTACATCAAGAAAAAAAGTCACTGCATTGCATACAGATTTCAAGTTCCCTCTTATTCTGCCCCAAATTGCAATTTCCCTCCAAACAGGCTCTCTTCCTATAAAGTGTATTTTAAGGTTGCGCATATTTTACATAATTTTTTGACAGCATACATTTATTACAATATGTTTAAGACTTGTTTCATGCTTTAAGACTCAGTTTGGTCTCCTCTGTATCACTTTCATTTCCTATTAAATTATCCCTATGTATTTTATCAGGCATATTATTCTCCACTTCTTACCTCTTTAACCCAAGAAGGACTGATTAAATCAGCATGATGACAAGTGAACAGCATTTAAGACTCAGTGTGACCATAGCTGATTTTTTTTTTTTTTTTTACAAAGGATTTTCCTTTCTTTGGATGCCAGAGGGGTGCAACTGTATTTGGTTCAGATACGAGAGTCCCTTTTCCAGTATGGAATTTACTTTCTCCCGATTAGATTAAGCAAAGGGGCCAGATACAATTTAAACGCACCACTGACACACTGAAAACTTTAAAGTGAAAATGCTCTAAAATTAGGTACTCTACAATCATTTTTACAGCTTCATTGCAACTTACAGCAAACTTACAATAATAATACCTTGATAATAATGATACCTTACATTTATATAGCACTATTTATTCAGAGCTATTTCACAGTGCTATAGCAACTATATATAGGCATTACTTCATCTACCAAACTGCGGCCACCTCAGGGATGGAACAAAACAGTCCTTCTGCTTTTAGTTCCTTACATCTTTCAAGATCAAGGAAAAAAGAAGAGAAAATTCATCATAGTTTCAGGAGAAAAAAATTAAGCACACAGGAGGCCTGCAGCAAAGATGGAAATCAGTCAGGACATCATACCACGGTTCTGGTCAACGTTTCCGTACGAAGCTTGAAAAAAGTACGACGGTCAGCTTTCCTGCGCTGAAGTATAAAGCGGGCACTCTCGCTAAATATATGTTTCAACCTGCAGCAAAGTGCAGTGAGTTAATGTGAAGTGAAGATAGCACGCAGGAAAAGCTTAATTTCACCACTAAATTGCGTATGAGATCTGAGCATAAGCACGTTTTTTCCAGGACATCGCTCCATAAAGGTGTTTTCACTTGCAAGATGTTACCATTACACATTCACATTCCTAGGAGCTTACTGTAGCTCTTAGCATGATGGGGTCCCACTAAGAAACAGCATTAAGGCTCTGTCTACACTCCAGAAAACTCATATTTAAATGGGTGCCTTGACTAGAGGGCTTTGGGTTGCAGATGAGCCACAGGAATAAAGGAGGGGAATGCAGCGCATACATCTGTGCTGTTTGTGCCTGTTAAATACCATGTGCTCTTACGGCCATCCTGTCTGTTCAGCTCTCTCAGTTTATAGCTTTCAGCTTCAAATGCCGTCCCTTGATTTTCATGCTCTGCATAAATGTTTCTTCAAGATCTCTTTCTTTCTTAACTGTAGGTATTCTCCATTTCTCAAACACATGCAATGATCAGGCCTAGTTAGTCCCTGGTGCAACTCCAGTAAAGGTAAAGGGATTGCTGCAAGAATCCATTCAGCCTTTCTTGAATTAAAGAGTGACAGTCAGGTCAGCATCCCACCCCCCAAAACAAAGGATATGCAATCAGACAACTGCAACGGCCTTTAAATACGCTCAAATTTCTAGCCATTATGTATATTTGGAGGGTAATTTCACAAGCGATTTTAATGTTAATTAATCCATTAATAGCCTGGCAATACACAACTGCAAGCAAGTACACAAAACACCCCACTAAAAACATCTCTTTCCAGCCTAGTGCCGTGGCTTTTTTGATAATACCATGTTTTCATTTATCTCACATGCAAGTGTTGTGTGTTTTTGGTTTTCATTAAGGAAAAAAAAAGGTTAAAATGTGGTTAGTAGACAACAGTAACCTGCTGTCCATATGTGGCATCTCAAACAAGTACAAGGGCAAGAGATTTCCGAACCTTATCATGATGACTCTGACATTATAAAAGAAGGGCAGCACTATTTCCAAGCAGAAGCACGAGTTATAGGATTAACTCTTTGAGGTATGCAATATTATATTGGAAGGTAATTTAACCTTGGCATTGATTGGAGGTACCGTTTGAAATTCATGAAAAAGTGTATGTAAATGTGCTTGGGACACTGAAGAGTGACGCAGACAATTCAAGGACATACAGGTGCGTGCACACCAAGACATACTCTCCTATCTGGTTATGCTCATGACATTCAGAGTAATTCTGGTAGCTGCGGAAGTGTTACTCTGGATTTTAGTTTGGCCTCTGACTCGACCTGCCCATATTAACCATGTTTCGAGCATACATTTAACAGAAAAGGGAAGCATGAAGGGCCAATGATGATGATTACTCACTTTGAAAATGGTAGATGGACATTTTATCACTTATTTATCAGAGCTCAGAAATCTGAAAGAGAGGACAGGAAAAAGGATAGTATAAAAGATAGGATAGTATGAGGGATAGGAAAAAGGATAGTATGAAGTGGTGCAGACAGCAGTATAGGGGAAATGAAAGAAAAGGTGATGCGAGATTAATATCTCCTTTCATTTTTCTCATGACCACTTTTCGAATTCATCCCCTACCTCTTCCTGCTTTCCCTTTCTGAGATTAAGGATGCTCAGCCAACAACAGAGGACAAAAAAAATGAAAATAAAAAGCATCTTCCATATATACAGAAAAGTATACCAGAATCCTTTTAAAAAAATTAGTGGAGAATACTGCCATCCCAAAACAGATAATATGGGAATTTTTTAAACCCCAAAGGGGATACATCTGCAGTGGGACTTCTGAAGCCACTTTCTTGTAAGCGGGATAAATTGACTAACATGTTTTTTAGGCAGGCATGGTTCTTTGGGTAGATGTACTATCATTTATTAGACCAACTAAATAGTTGGAAAAAAGTTTTTTTTTTCCAACTTTTTTTCCAACTATTTAGCTGGTCTAATAAATACCACATCTTCCCAAGGAACCTTGCCTGCCTGTGTCCTTAGACCAACACGGCTACAACCAACAACCCTGTAACATGGTTTTTTTAACAGCCTTTGTAACAGGTAGTAGAAAAAAATGCATCTGTTTTGCACAGTAGGCATTATCATTTCTACATATGTTGGTATTATTTGTAAGTTAATAAAATGATGATTGAACAAAAACATATGCAATCGCATGTACAAGCCCAAAGCCTACTGTGCGAGTCAAACTGGACTTGCTTTGGCGATATTATGTTCAGTAGTTAAATCTATCCTGAAGCTTCCTTTTTTTTTTTTTTTTTATTCATCTCATTTAGCAGTAGGTATATCTTTTGGATTAATTAGAGTAGCCCTTTTATCAGCAATAATCAATTGTTTTCTGTTCATCCATTATGCATAATTGTTTTCTTTGATCCATACAGATGCTGGATATTTTTCATGGTTAATTAAATAGCATTTCACCGCTGGATTGAAATATACTCAGCTCCATTCTAACACCCGGTGCTCTATACTTGGTCTCTCGTGTATTCATACCCTGTGATAAGCTCGTCTACATTAACTATTAAGCTAGCCTGGGGAGACCCACCTTGCCTTTTGTGAGCAGTGTATAATTCAGCAATTCCAGCAGAGGGCAGCCAAGCAAGAATAATCACTTCTACATAGAAACTATGATGATGTTTTCTGATAGTTTTCAAATTAAATTAGTGTCCTCATGCTGTTTTTTATTTATTTTTTTTTTCTGACAAATCTCTCTTTGGCAAGCCAGCTCACTATTCGCTTAAAACAGCCTCTCTAACTAAGAGCCACAGTATTTAAGCCGCTGTATATCTTAATAGACAAAATATTTTAAGACACTTCTATACTATGGACCTGTCTTAACGGATGATTCTACAGCCCTCCTGTTCTCTTTATTTCTCCTTAATTCAAATAAAAAAGAAGGAAATGTAGCATATTCAAGAGTTTTCTTTCCTCTTTGGCAAAAAGACCGGCCAACTACTTATTTCTCGGTTGAATTTAAGACCCCAATCCTGCAAAAGTCCCATTCAAAATGCTGTGGGGATTGCATCTTAAATGATTTAAAAGCACAAATAAATCTATATTTAAGGAACTGGATTCAGTATGGGAAATGTCATGTATATTATTTAGAGTCTGTTATTTGACTTCATTCTCTTAAAAAAGAAAAAAAAAGATAGGAAAAAAAAAATACCAGCCCCAAATCAGAACACCACAGTGATCAGATTTGAAAGGTATCTACTGAAGCTACTGTAAATTTTAAACTTATACTGGGCAGTCACTATCCTGAACTGTCTGCACTAGCCTTCCCGTACAGAGCCCAGATCTTTGATGGGGAAAAAAGGCTGAGTGTGGACCCTCCGCATGTCACATCTCTTGCAGTTATCTCGAGTTTACCAACCCAAATCATTAGCTACTTTGGAAAACTTTGACCGAGATTTCCACCAGCAGCCTGCTTCAGCTACATCCCCGCCACAATTTACAGTTGTTCACAAAAACAAAAACTGGTTGAAGTGACATGGGTTATTACGGGAGAAGAAAAATTTATGAGGCGAGGGAATATCTTTAATTAGATTAAGTTGGGAGAAATAGAAGACAAGCATTCAGTGCCGGGCCCCCCCCCCCATTAGGTCTGGGAAAGAAGCAGATCCAGGCAAATGGCATTTTAGCCGCCTCTGAGCTCACCAACCCAATGCTGATCTCACTTCCCAGCTAACTTCAATGGAATTAGTTTGGCTTTATACTCGGATAAGTGAAATCAGAACAAGTACTGTGATGCAGTCCTGGCATTAACTTGATTCAGTCCGTTTCCTGCTGGGTCAGATCGGAAGCTCGACACAGACAGTCAAAAAGCCTGAGGCAGACTTGATCCAAGTTGCGCGGTTTTCAGATTCAGTTCAGATCGGTAGCAAGCAGAACAAACTTTTGCTCTTTGGTGGAGGTGGGGGATACATCTTAGACCAGGTTCTGCCATTTTTAAACCAGCCTATGTGCCAGACTTATGTTATGGGTACAGACAGGTTTCTGATCACTTATACTATTAAAGGTGTAATGTCTGTACCTGGCTGAATGTATTTTCACTTTCCACAAATACATTAGTGCATCTGCTCACAGCTTCCCAGGGAGCTTTATCTTTTAGTGTCTGGGTTTATGACTTTTACCCCTTAATCCACCAGTTTTTTTTCCCCCTGAAGCAGCTTACTTAAAGCACCCAGCTCGGTCTGCCAGCCAGCTAGTGTCTGGCTTCAGGTGAATTCTGCGTCAGTGCACTGAGTGCTTCCCAATTATCCCAGATACATTGTGCTTTTGAAATCAAACTTTGCAGAACAGTACAATCCAAGCCTTGGAGTCAAAGAGCTTGGCACAAGCTGCTTAACTCAGATTTGGATCTTAAATAAATCTTCTCCCTGCAGAATTAATGAGTTGAGGGTAATTGGCTCCATCACACCCACATTCATTTTAACGCTTGAATAAGGGGCAGGCAACGTAAGCAAGTTACAAGTTGCCTCTCTGCCGTTCATTTGGCATAAGCTTGCCCCTTGCACCTGCAGGGCACAGCACTATCACGTGCAACGTCCCATGAGGGATATTGTAGTCTCTCAACTAGATCCACTAACTGTGGACTGTATAAAGAAGCTCGAGCAGAACAGGCCACAGTTTTAGTTTAGGTTCTTCCATATTACCTTTTTATTGAAACCTTTAAACAACATACAAAACCATCACACGAGGAGTGGGGTTTTTTTTTTTTTTAAGCAGCAGTAATTATCAGCGCAAAGCTAGTTTTAAAAACTTGCTCCCGAAGTCCTTGGAACATTAAACAACTGCTTACAAACACTTGAAACGTTAGCTGTTCCACTTGAAACCATTGACACGATGCTCATAAAACCCCCAGCAACACTGAGGACTCCCTTTAGTCACAGCTCTTTTATTTGCTTTTTCAAGCAGCTGTTGCTTTGCACCAAAATTAAAAGGGATTTTTTTTTTTTTTGCTACAGTTAAAACAAAGCCCCAGAACTAACCTGTATGCATGTTTCTTTTAACACTCCGCTGAGACTTTCTATTCACTTCTTGACTGTTCAGCTTGCCTTGGCTTTCACCCTGCTTCTTTCTAAACCGAGCTGCTCTTATACAAAGCTTGACTGGGGCACTGCCTGCCCTCCCTCCCAAGACTCAGGTGGATTTTCACATCAAGGAGGCTAAATGACCCCAGGTTAAATACATTTCCTAATCAGGATTGCAAACCCTTTGATAGTGCAAACCCCTTCAACTTGTGCTACTTGTTTGGAAAAAAAAAACACCTTTCTGGGCAGAGAGGAAAAGGGGAATTCAATGACAGAGACCACTCACCGGCACCTGAGGAAGGAACAGGCTGTTTTCTCATGGGTATGAGGTATATTTTTTTTTTCCAGAGTGCAGATGGTCAGGTTTTTGGGGGTTTTTTTAAATACTTTTTATTACAGAAGCAGCCAAAATCAGAGCTCCACAGCACTAAGCACTGCGCACATGCATGGTCCTGGTCCTGAAGGGCACACGTTCTTAATGGCGGAGGCACACAAAAGGTGGAAGGAAGGAAGGATGCTTTATAGCGAAGTTAGGTACAAAAAAGGTAAGGGCCAGATCCAGCAAAGGACTGAGGTGCTGGAAGGCTAACTTTTAGCTTCCATCTTCTGCCCCTTTCCCCTGCCTGCTCCTTCCCTCCAGAGCCGCAAATGAGGTGCCTGAGCCATCTATGCAATGCCCAGGGACAGCCCGGTGCCTCAAATTGAGATGCAAAACAGCTCCATGTTGAACTAGAGCTGCCCTAAGAGAAAATGCTGAAGAGAGAGATAAATCCCATATCTCAGCCATCTCACTACTTGGTTGAACCTTTCTCTGAAGCCATGCTCCCTTCAGGCTGCTGAAGGCGACTCACTCTTTCTTTTAAAACCCAGCCAGAAGGGCAGGTGTTACCCCTGGCCCTTTTATATAACAACTAGTAGGCCTGTGCGAAGTGGCTAGTATTTGCTTTGGATTCGGCCGATTTGGGGGACAGTGATTCGAATAACTGTCCCGAATTGATTCGGCCAAATCTGATTTGGAGATTCGGCTGCTGCTGAATCGGCCAAATCTCCGAATCACACAGGCCCATCCCGGCTCTTTGAAAAAAGAAAAGCCCCGACTCAGTGGGTGCTGCCAGGCAGGGGGTGATCCCCACTGCCCCCCATTGCCCCATGCCACGTGGGGGGGGCTCTGTCATGAGCCCCCTGACCCCCACTCCAGTGTCTCGCCCCACCCATGGCTGCCCTGCCCCTCCCCCCAGCTCCCAGCCCTTAAAAAAATAACAAAAACCAAACACCCCGACCCACCAGCTGCTGCCCCATGCTGCATGGGGGGGCTCTGCCATGAGCCCCCAGAAGCCCTGAGACTGCTGTAGCAGCCAGTGAATGCAGGATTTTTGGTTGGTCTATTTTAAAGGGCCAGAGTTGGGGCAGGTGGGGAAGCCATACAGGGGCTGGGGGAGTGAGTGGGGATTGGAGGGTGCTCAGGGGAGTCAGGGGAGCAGGCAGGGAATAGGGCCCCCATGGTCCGCTCCCCTCTCCACCAGCCCCCTCCCCCAGCCCCTACTTACCAGCATGGAGTCCGGGTCCAGCTCCCTGCAGCCAGCGGGGACTGCCTGAATCTCTGAAGCTCTCCGAATCTTTTCCAGAGAGCTTCAAATCGATTCACACCTTTTAACTGGTCTCCTGATTCGATTCGGAGATTCGGCCACCAAATCGGGCCGAATCTCCTCCGAATCGAATCAGCACCTGAAGCTTCACACAGCCTTAACAACTAGTGGGTAGAGGTCTTACCCAGGAAAGGGTTGGGTTTGAACATATTACCCATTTAAAGCCCAAGTTAAAACATCCTGCTCAACATTTTTAAGTGAAAATGCCATTTTCCCGTTCTAAATTATTGTTTTCATTTCAAAATTTAATTCCTAAGCGATTAATGCAACAAAACCTTTAATAATTAAAACCAAAATGGCACATTTCTGTTGGCTTGATCCAATTCTTTTTTCCTTCAGATTTTCAGTTTGCAGAAATTTGAGCTTTCAACTTTTTTGCCCCTCTCTGGAATAGGAAAATCTTTGAGAACTTAAGCTCTTGTGAGCCGGTAAACAATTTCATATCCAACTTTCATAGTCAGACTTGTGGGGAAAAGTTTTGCTGTTCATGTCACACAATGTCACAGTATTTGGATCATATATCTTTGTGTTCTTAAAAAAATACATTACAGTGTTACTTAGACTGACTCACAAGGAAATAACATACATGTGCATATACACATACGGACCTCAGCGCTCACCGAACCCCCATGAAATTTTACCACTGACATCAATGGAAGCAAAGTTAAACCAACTATAAGTGTTTTTGAAAATCCCATCCTAAAAGTCCCTTTGCTCAGTGCTGTTTAAGTCTCGTACAAAAGTATTCCCGTAAGCCAAGTGTGCCTTGGTTTAAGATGGCTGTCAAGTTGCAAGACTAACAATGGCAAAGCAGGAGGGAAATGGTTTTATTATATTCAGTGATATTGCTAAGAGCAAGAGGGAAAGATACATTAGAAAGTGCCTTGCAGTTATTTATATACCTCCTTCTACCATGTTGTTTTCCTTGCAATAACCTGCATCAGTGCCTTTGTTGCATTACCGTGCAACTCGTTTGCTCTTTTATAGTCCTTTGTGGACACATTTGCACCTGCTTAAATCTCTGCATATCGACTGGGTAAAAATATATAACAGATACACATGGCTACCCTTGCACTTAGGGACACACAAATGTCAAAGCCCTCAAACATAACTCCTGCTCCCAAGGCATGTAGCTTGCTGGCAATAATGGGTAAAATGTGGGATGGTATCTGGTTTGCCTCTTAGATTAGACCGGAGGGTCTGAGGGTTTTGTTTGACAGCCCCTGTTCTTATGCCAAGGAAATCCTTCAATGGAGTGACTGCAGACGCCAACTTTATTAGACTTCTCCAAGTCTGAATATTGCTTGCAAATAAAGAGTAACGCAGTACACATCCAGATATACGTTATGATCCAAGTAGAAAATAAGCAGGCTTACAACTTACAATCTTAAAATCCTAAAATTTCTAACAAATGGCCAGCCTGCTGGGGAGATCATCACTGAATTTGGAGAGTAACTTCTAAGACGCACTGGATCTTCTTTACATCTGCAGCCAGGAACCTCAGCAACGGATGCCAGAGGAACAAATCTCAGAGCACTGAGCCCCATTTTACCCCACCAAACAAAGCCTTACAAAATTACTCGATAGAAACTTCAACAGATATGGCCAGAAGGGAGACACTCCTGTGTCATCCTGTTGGTCGAGCTAGAGCACACTGACCTGAGCCCTTAATCAAGATTTGATGGCTACTTTTTTCGAGACGTTTCTCTCACTTATGATTCTGTTCCTTTTACGCTACTTCCCTTAGTCTCACTTTAAGTGGCCTAATTTAGAGTGAACAAACACACCTGAAAGCCTACTAAAGCTACTGTAATGCAAGCTAAAAGGATTCCAGCTCCACACAAAGGTCTACACTAGGTCATTTTTTTTCCTTTTGTTCAGGTTATGCATTACGCAGACTCCGACGACCTTACTGGAAGGACTGTCCCTCTCCTTACGTGACTGCTTGCTATTATAGCAGTTAGCTCCCTAAAGAGATGTAAAATCCAGTCTGCTCATGCTGAAGATGTGACAGCTGAACTTTCTCATTGCAGTTCTGGAGTTGAAACCTTCACATGGAGTAAAGCCAGTGTCTTGAACTTTCCCTGAATAAGCAAGGTCTGCCACTAACACTTGGGGCAATATTCCTATAGATCATAAATATATAAACCAAAGATCATTGAGCACCTTGGTAAAACCAACACCTCTGTGTTTCCTCACCCTATGTAACTTGGACGTGTTTGACCTTTCTCCTGGGCTTCAAATGATACCTCGGTTTTGCTTCATTCACTCACCCAATCCTCCATTTATGTGGTTAACGCTAACTCAGTAGTGACCATAGTTAGACTCTCATTATCGTGCAGGCTTCCAACAACCGACCATTATCCCCTCCGTCTGTTATTGGATTTCAAATCCTTTCCAAGCATAATACAGTATTTTCAAAAAAAAAGAACTCCGTTTCGGCGGGTTTTCAGAAGCGCTCCGCTTTTGAGTGCTGATCTCTTCTGATAACCAGGCCATAATGGGAGGTGCTGCACTAAACACTTTTGAAAGTCTCTGACTCCACTTGATGTGGTTTTTACAAGGACCAGAGTGCTTTTGAAGATGTAACCCCCTGCTGTAAGTGCTGAGCATTTGAAAAAGTCAGTCCTTATGACTGATCATTTCATAATCTGTTCAAATGGGAAAGACAGGCCAGCTCAGCACCCACCGTCCTCCTCAGATACCCCTCAAGTACCTCTGCATTGCCTAGATACCGGCAAAACAGCAAGCATCGTGTAAGATATTCCTGACTTTAAATATGACCGTTTCCAGGCTGGTAGATGATCTCTCAGTGACAGACCCAGTTTTCCCATAGTCTTTGAATAACAGCGATGTTAGTGATGAATTCTCACATCCATTGATCAGCATTGCTCCACATTCAGACAGGATTATGGGCAGTGAATACAACAGTGGAAAGCAGGGTCCTTTACCGCTGCCATCCTGTTTGGTCCTGAACCAGCAATCAGATGCCTGGCTGGCATTGTACTCGTGCAGTCCAACGAAGGCAACCGGGATCTTCGTGGGAGTAAGGGGCTATATAAACATAGCTGACTATACATCTTCATGGCAGCTAGTCACTTCGTTCTTTATGCTGTTTTAGCACGTCTGTAAGAGTGCTCTGCCAAGACTATATTGACTAGGGCTTTCCCCAAATGGATGGCTTAAAAGAGGTCTGAGTGATTATGGAGGAAATACTTTTGTGGGCGATAAGTAGGGATGGGTTTTTTTTTTTGCTGCCCATGATTTGTGCTCTGGTACTGCTCAAGGGCTTCAGTCAGGGTTCAAGACTTCATGTTTCCAGGCACTGTACATATACTTGTTTTAGAGACAGTTCCCGCCTCAAGGCATTTACAATCTAGAGCAGAAGGTTACAGAGGAACTAAATAGACCAATAAAACTTTCAGGGTAGAGAGATGGAGGACGAGCTAACTGTAAAGCCAGCATATTTCAGTAGGGCAAACTGTAGCTGTGGCTCATCTCATGCCCAACCACTGACCCAGCTGTTTACTCTGTTTTATATATAGAAAGCAAGATGCTTCTACCAAAGAGGTACCAAAAAAAAAAAAAAAAAATACTAATATTTTCAAAATTCATATTGGTTGGGTTTCAAGTTATGAAATGTTCATTTGGCTTGAAGATCTCTGGAGGCTGAATAAAGGCTACAAATTTATAAACGATATTGTTCCTGCAACTTTGCAAAAAAAAAAAAAAATCTTTGAAAGATGAATTTAGCAATATGTGGCTGTTAATGGTGTTACATTAAACAGCAGGATTTCCATATGGCGCAAATCTGCTGGATTGTATTGAAAAGGGGGATTTTGTTCCAAATTTCTATGGCATTCTGCAATTTTGTCATTAGATACCCGCAAGCCTTTGCTACAAATGAAGAGGGCAACATGTGCCAAGTACAACAATCTTGAGTTTGCCTTCCAAAGGGAAAATACTGGTTTGCAATTTCTTAGCCCTCACTTCCTTGAAACACAGGAGTTTTGCAGCAAGTGCTTTTTTGTTGTTGCTGGCAAAGGGTTAAATGAAAATGTGTCATTTTCATAATAATAATGTGTTTTATATTGAAATTTGCTCTTCACGTCTTTTCTTTTTAGTGTAAGTGTTGGTGTCTATGAGTGATATGAGGATAAGTTTGCTAGGGCAATTACCCATTATTGTTGAGTAGCTGAGTAGTCCCTTGAGCAAACTCATGCATAATTTGTTTGTGCATAAGATACTGTAGAGCTGAGGCTGCAGTATCTTCCATGCCCCAGCTTATGGGAAAATGTAAGCTTTTTTCCCACTGCTATGCATTTCTTCCCCTATTGTTTGAACTCACACCATCCTTCTCGCCCCCTTGATTCTGTGCCCTGTTCCTGAGTAGGAGTCTCATAACAAGCAGGTGAAGGTCAGAAATCCGCTGTACAAGGGGAAAAACGGTGAATTTCTCCTACAAGATACCTTATAATAATCATGTCCAAAAACATCAATAGAGCCTTTAAAAGGAGTCCTACTCTAATTTATTCATGGTGTCTCTTCCTATCTGCATATCCTTGTTATCTAAGAAAAACACTGTTGTCTGTAAAGTTGAGGTTACCTTCTCAGTACAAGTGTGCAATGGTTCTGGATTAGACAGGATTGGTTTGGTATATAATCACTACATAAAATAATTACCCACTTTTTTAAAAAAATAAATAAAAGAAACTAACCTTCTGCTTTTTGACATTACTCCTCTCCCCTTACAGCTCTCACTCCCTTATCTGCAACTCAGCACTTGCCCTTTTTCACGGATAGCAGCTTCTCCACAACCTTCCCTTTTCTCACAGGCTGCAGCAGTCATTTCTCTCCTAGTTACAAATTCTTTTGTAGCTTCATCCTGAAAAAGGCCCCAATGGTTTAAAAGTTGCCTTCTGACCCCTGGTCCTTCAGAGACTTGCTCGTGCACTTAACTTTATGGTCTGGATGGTTCCTCTGAAAATAACACATCGCCTGTGCTAGGACTGTCGGCAGTTTGGGAACGATACGGTGCCGCTCGCTAGCACAGCTGTACAAATGAATACAAAAGGGTCTGTGTCCCCCTCTCTTCTTATTGCTAATTTGATAGGGCACAGCTGTATACGACACAGAGGAATCTGGAGGGAAGAAGATTAAAAGACCACAACTGTCATATGGCCGTGTAGGATCTAGATCCACTGCAGTACCGCAGCACCTTCACCAATCTGCGTCTGGGACAACTCATGCACACAACTCCTGTTTCCCACTTGAAGGTAGGATTTTCAGAAGCGATCGTCTTAACTATGCTCCTATGGAAGCAAACGAGAATTTCCCCTTCAGTTTTAAGAGAGCAAAGTTAAGGTAAAACCGAGAGCTTTTGAAAAATCTCACCTTTAGACTCGCGTGCTCAGATACCAGAGAGTTATTATCGGTATTGAACTGTATTTGGATTTCATCGGTATCTAGGGTAACAAGCAGAGATGACTCCCTTGGGTACAAAGAAACTTTGATTTTAAAATAACCTGGTTTCATTATATATTTATATTTTAAACAGTGTAAAAAAAGAAGGTGAGATAGATTATAAAACTGTTATAAACAAAATATTTTATAATCTGACGGGTAGGTCAAGATTCACAGTTACCTTTACGAAGCAAGGCCCTCCCTTAAGAGACTGTTTTTGAAAGACTCTTAGGTATTTTCACTGCCCATACCATTATTGTGAGGAAGAAATGGTTGCTTGCTGCACACTACACAGTGGCTCTTCAAGACATGCCATCCATATATAGTGCTTCAAAATTCAGCGGTAACATTAGCACCACCCACCAAGGCAAATCATTCCAAAATGCTTACAGTTTAAATAAAAATATGAATGGGACCATCCTCAGTCCATTATATTAAGCTCATGTGCAAGCACTTCACTCCCTGGCACATCAGCCAGCAGGAACTGCTGAGTGTATAGGGGTTGATGGCAGCCTGTAAGTCTATAAGGGGCGTGCATCAGGAACTGGGAGAGCATCTGTTCACCAGGGCACCCCAAGGGAAGACAAGGTCTAATGATCGCAAACTGCTGGAAGACCATTTTAGATTGGTGGACATCAGGAAAAACTTCTTTACCATCTGAGTCTCCAGAGCCTGGAATAGACTCCCCCCAGAAGTGGTGCAAGCACCTACTTTGGATACCTTTAAGAAACACTTGGATGCTGATCTTGCTGGGGTGATCTGACCTAAGCTGACTTCCTGCCCCTTGGGCAAGATGCTGGACCCAATGACCTTGCGAGGTCCCTTCCAGCCCTAATGTCTATGAAATCATGCTCCTCTGACTGGTATATGTCTTTATACCAATGTATAGAAAGCTAGTCACCACTGGGTATGGAAATATGGACTACCCCAGAACTGGAAGAACAGCTTTTGCTGTGATGGCTCCCCTGTGGGAGCTCACTGGCAGCCAAGGGTTTATTACTACAAAACGGACCGTCCAGCTTTATCCAGCCTGAGAAACACCCACCAAAGAGAGGTCCATTAACAGATCAAGACCAGGGCCACAATCCCCCATTTCTCACCTGCTGGATAAAAGCATGTTATCCATGACTGACCAGGCAGCTTGTATCCTGAAAACATGAACGAAATGCCACATTTTCCTCATTTTTACTATCCTTCCCCTTTTGATATTTTTTGTTTGTATGTTTGATTTTTTTCTCCTTTCCTGTCTACTTTGGCAAAGGCAGGAGAAGATTGATCCTTCACAATTCTATTAAACAGAAGAAATGACTCTTTCCTCCCCACTAAGAAAGCTGCTTTATAGAGTAAGAAATGCAAAACTCTACAACTCTTGGTTCAGAGGTGATACCTTTTATTAGACCAACTAAGAAATTACACCAAAAAAATATATATATTTGCAAGCTTTCGGACACACATGCCCTTCCTCAGGCTCAGGGAAAATTCAAGATGGTAAGAAGTCCCCATAGAGATTTAACAGCCTCTGAAAAAGGAACGCCGACGAGTTTTGATCGTTTGTTCTGCACAACCATTTGCTTTCAGTTTTAAAATGTTATATCTTGTTTTGATTTCCTTTGTTTTATGTATTTAATACAATGCGTTTCCAAGTAGGGCATACGTTTCCTAGTGTGCTTGCCATGGTACCAAGGAGGGCAAGGCATTTGCGAACCCGAACCTTGTTGAGCTGTTTAGTGTTGTAGAGTGACAGGGTCAGGTTAAAACCTTTGGCTCTTGCGGCTAAAATGAACACAACAGGACTCTGCTCTTTCGCCTCCCTGTCTTCTGACATTTTACTAGGCAATGAGGATGGATCTGTAGGAGCAGAGACTTCAGCTTCATGCAGGGAAGAGTCAGCAGGAGCACTCTTTGATGAAGTTTTCCACCCCCATCCCTGCATCCCCAGAGTCTGATGAGGGACATGCTGACCTCTCCAGAAGGAGCATTTTCAAATGAAGCTCCTGAGCTCTCTGAGTTCATATGGAAACAGGTTTACAGATGGCACATCTCTCCACAATGTGCCCTCACCCAATGCAGCAAGCGGTGTCAGTCACTGATGGGCATTACAGCCTCAGAGGAAGGGCAGTGTCAAAGCCTAGTGATTTGTGTTCAGTCCCAGCAGCTGCTCCGGGGTGAAAATGCAGGGAAAAGGAAGAAAGAAGATCGTACCAAAAATCCCTAATCTTAATAGTGAAGTGCTATCCACACCTCTCCTATAACAAATAGGTCACTCGAGAGTGAAGAAGTTTGGCCATCACAAGATGATTCGCAGCCATAGATTGAGAAGGAACGGAGGTCACCCTGCTTTTCACACCTTTTGCTGGAGGCATGGTGTCACTTCAAGGTCTGGGTGCAGCTCCCCCCCCAAAAATCCATGCTCAAGATCACGAAGCACAAGGCACCAACATTGTTTTACACAATGAATAGACAGGCATGCTGTTGCTATAGGCAATGAAGACTATTCTGTTAGGGTTCGAGATGGATGGCTCCTGCCAAATTGAAGTCCCTGGGGATTTAGTAATCGTCACCTCCTGGAGCTGAATCAGGCCCTTAACACGTATCATTCGACACGTGGTAGCAATGTGCTCATTTAAATCACTGAACACTAGTTATCTACACTGGGCAATGCAAAAGTATCGGAGCAGCCCTTTAGACTACCAGATGGTTATGATACAGATGTTATTATGCATTAGAAAAAGAAAAGAGCCTATTGCAAAACAATGAGAAATTGAAAATCATCAGTGGTATTTAGCTCTTATACAGTGCCTTCCATTCCTCGGTCTCCAAGCCCTTTGCAATACAGATAAGCACCATTAACACCATTCTACAGATGGGGAAATAGAGGCACATAGATAGAATAAAAGTGACTTACCCTAGGGCACCAAGAAAGGCAGTGGCAGAGCTGGGAACAGAACCCCATTTACCCCGCTCCCACTACAGTGTTCCTCCACTAAGTCGCACCACGTCTTGCCTGTGTCCATATTGCATACGAACAAGGTATCTTTACATTGAGTTTCTGTCCACATTGAGCAAGGAGTATTATTCCCAACCACCTGCCTGGAAAAATTACCGCTGGAGGGAAAGAAGTCTATACAGGGAGGAAATGATTCAGGGAATGGTAGCGGAGCCTTTTGTGCTCTAGTTTTTAGGACAAAATTTGCGGGGTAGATAATATGAAGCTGTACCTGCTGAAAATTCCTTTGCTGAAAATGTATAAATCACATGCTTGAGTGTAAATTGGAATTAAGAGCAGCGTGCTTCAGATACTCTCTCTGCAAAGCCAAAAGGGGTTATTACCACACAGGCCAGTTTTGTTCCTCAGCAAAGAACTCATAAGAGCAGAGAGGACGCCTGGGAATCGCTTGGAAAATATGGCTTGCAGTTAAGTCCTTGATCAATCAGTGTAGTGAAAGGAGCGGTATCACTCTTCGGAAGTTAATTAGACACTAAGAGTAATACTCTGGAAAGCTTTGAGAGCAGATTGTGTAAAGACAGCTCCCCACATAAATCATCAATATACCTCAACTCTAAATTTCCATCAATTATTAAAGATTTCTAGGCAAGCTAAGCAGATATTATAGGATGCATGCTTTAGAAACTCCCCACCTTAAACAAAATGAGCATTATGAGATAGGTTAGGCTACGCAGTGAGTGCCTTTAAAAGGCCTGAACCACAGTCCACTGATGTCAATGGAAATATTTCCATAGTCTTCAATGGGGTTTGCATCTGGCCCTAAAAAGACAGAAGGGGTGGGAGATAATGAAGGAGAAGTTTATGGGGGGACTGACTTGTTTGGGGGAACATACTGAGGGGGAAGAGAGTAGGGGTGGATGGCAGCCGTGCATTTTGTGGTTGCATTTTTAGTTAGAAATCCAGGTCTGGTCTATTCTATTTTTCTAGATTCTGTGGGTTTAAGCTTAAAATCTGTCTTTTTCCTGGAACAGAAAAAAACCCCAAAATAGAGATAAGTTGCTTGAACATTTAAAAGAAAAGGGGAGAGGGCTTTAGATTTGAATGCAAAGTTCAAGATATAATGGTATGTACCCAAAATAAAATGTCTCAGGTTTTTATGATTCAAGGCAAGATGCCGCTGTAAGGTTTGGGTACTCAAGACTTTAAGCTGTTTATGTATTCCTTTTCCTTTCTGTACTGCTTTTGTCCCCTGAGAAACCTAACAACTGAAATGTAGCAACAGTGTAGAATATTATTTATTGGAGAAAACAAGCATTTAACAGGACTGCAAAATTCCAGTTTGTCAGAGTGAAAAAGCAATAGACAGTGAGTCAACAAGCTGCTAATCCCATATTCATTCCTAGGAATGCAGGGATGCCAGAGATTTTTTATTTTTTTTATTTTTTTGCTTTTTTCTAAAAAAAAAAATTTAAAAATACACACACATGTAGGTTTTTTAATCCATGCACATACAACAAGAGTAAAAACGTGTTTCTGTCAAAAATGGCAGGAGGAACTCTGGCGCGCAGATGTGTGAAGCTATGAGCCACATGTTCTGCCACACTGATCATGTTTGAAAACAAGGTCAATGGCAAGGGCTGTTTAATAAAAGAACGAGCGAGGAATGATCTGGAAAAGCTGGTTAAGGCTGTTTAACGTTACCTTTCCCACATGTTAAATGCTCCTAAGACAGGTGTGTGTGTACCTTAGGGCAGGAAAAGACAAGCTAAGTGTCCTCTGAGTGTCTCCAAGTTGCACCTCTTCAGGCAAAGGATTATTCTCTTTAGCTGGTGTTAAACTGCTCATATTGCAATAAAGTCAGTCTGCTCCATAGGGTCATTGACAGCAATTTGCATCCCTCCAGTATCCCAGGATGCATTGCTCCAAGCCTCTCCCCACCCCGATGTGGACAATCAGTCATCCAGAACTCTACTGCCCCAGACTGACGGAGAGAGCGGGGCAGCCAGGGGCGAGCGGGGAACTGCTAGCGAGCCAGGCAGCCATGGGGCGGACTTGGCAGCTCCCGGCCCTCTAGCAGCCAATCAGAGCTGTACACATTAGAGAGGGTATTAACCCTTAGCACGCGACTGCTAACTTCAGTGCCGTCTAACTTTCCTTAAAGTTAACACATGCAAATTGTAATATGTACAAGCACCTGGGGTCATCCGATCCCAGCGGTCTTTCCTGCCCAAGTGCAAGGAGGCTGGGCCCAATGCTCTGTAAGGTCCCTTCCAGCCCCTAACAACCATGAAAATATGAAACTAAGAAGAAAGCCTGAAGTACTTCCAGCCTTTGACCTCCAGCTTCCACCACCATTGACCTCACCTGCGGTTTCTGACCCATATATTCCTATATGAGCAAATGTTATATACTGTCATGGCACACCATATTTTCACATTCCAGAACTGATTTGGATTTTATTTCTAGGCTTGTGCTTGTGTTTAATTTTATGTATGAACAACATGCAACCACATGGCGGAGAAGGCTGATATTTGAGGCCATGATTCTGCAAGCATAGAGCTTATTGCAGGACCAGGGACTAAGAACAGAAACGCCCCAAATGCAGTTTGGATAAAGGAGAATTTTAGGAACATGAAACTGCTAGCGGGAAGCTTGCTTGGCATATTGATTAGCTCTGACAAATGAGGGAATAATAAATACAAGCTCCCTTCCCAGGTTTCTATGATGTGGTATGTTTGATGCAGTGAAATCAGTTATCCAGGTGGTAACTAGGGTTTAAAACAACTATTTGGGAATAGACAAGTATGGAGAAAAAAAATAAAGGAGAACAAAAACTAGCTTGCTGGTAATATGCTGAATGTCACAATCAAGGGCAATAATAATGATACTAATTTCTGGGATAGCAGCTCTGCAGGATAAAAGGGAGAAATCTGTAAAACTGTGACTGAGTGACAGACATTCAGTGGGATCAGAGCTGAGGTACTTGAACTCAGCGATGAAATGACTTTCTTAGTCATTGAATGACTTAAGATCACTACCCAACATTACAGGCATTTGTATTAATCACTCGATATAGTTTTGAGGCTTGGGACAGAAATCTAGATCAGTTGGTGTGCTAGTGGGTCCAGTACTTTGCTTTTTGAAGTCTATTAATATTTTGCTGTTAGGATCAGTGCAATAATCAGGACTAAGATGCAACTTTTTTTGTACGCTGTTATACATTTCCTTTCTGGTGTACTTGCTCTCAGTTTTACATGAGCAAACACAACTATCTACTAGATGAGATAAAGGTTGCCATTTTGGCATGAAATCTCATATTGGGTAATATCAGTAGCAGTGTCAACTTTCAATAGGAAATCTGATGACTAATAGATAATTAAAACAGAGAAAAGGTTATGTGAATTGCATTTTTGTTTACTGCATTTTCCAGTGTATAAGATGTATTTGCCTGCAAAATGAGATCTAAAATTAAGAGGCAATTTATACATCACATCTCTGGTAACAAAATAGAATTGAAATAATTGCAGTGAAACTTGACTAAATTTCAATCCATAACTTCAAAATTCAATCAGAAGTTAATTATTTTTTTCACATTTGTCTTCTTTTTGAGGGGTGAGGGTGGAGAGAATGTCTTATACACATGTGCATTTTATACACCTGAAAATAATGAGATATAGCCTAACATTTCTAGTAGTGTGTTTCTTTTGCTCTACCCTCCTCATCAGTAGAGAAGATGCCTGGTGATGTAGATTTACAGTCAGTAAAAGTGAAGGATGATTCCTGATGCATGATCACTACAGAAAGGATGTGGACAAATCGGAGAGAGTTTGGTAGACGGCAATGACAATGGGTTAGGGGGCTGGGGCACATGACTTGTGAGCAGAGACTGAGAGGGAACTGGGCTGATTTAGTCTGGAGAAGAGAAGACCGAAGGGGATTGAATAGCAGCCTTCACCTCCCTGCAGGGGGGCTGCAAAGAGGATGGAGCTGAGCTGTTCTCAATGGGGGCAGATGACAGGACAAGGAGCAATGGGCTCAAGTTGCAGCAAGGGAAGTTGAGGTTGGATATTAGGAAAAACTCTCTCACTAGGAGGGTAGTAAAGCACTGGAACATGTTACCCAGAGAGGTGGTGGACTCTCCATCCTTGGAGGTTTTTAAGACCTGGCTAGACAAAGCCTTGGCTGGGATGATGTAGTTGGGGCTGGTCCTGCTTGGAGCAGGGGGTTGCACTAGATGTGACCTCCTGAGGTCCCTTCCAACACTAATTTTCAATTATTATGTGATTAAGGATTTGTCTTTACTACAGAGCTAGCTGAAGTTACTGCACATGATTTTTCCCACTGGACCTAGATTAGTTCAAGAAAAGGCTTCCGCCTGCAAAGACTATCTTAAACCATATCCTAGTTACAATATCCACAGCGGTGCTGTACTAAGCTGAGTGAGATGCCTTGGTTCTTGGTGCTGCACTAGTTATTCTCTTTCAGTTCTGTATTCAGTCTGCATACAGATGTGAAGGTGTGGAGCCCACTCAGAATAACCACTAGCCCTTACCAAAGGTTGGCATAAATGGAGTTATTTCGGGAACCAGCTACATGCCATGAAATATGGTGGAGGATCTTTTCAGCAGTGGCTTCTTGGTCTCAGAAGTCAGCAAAATGCATTGCAAAGGAGGTCACAGAGCACCGGAGCGAGTTCAGGCCAGTCGTCATAGCTGAGCCATGTCCCTGTACTAATGGACGATTGCAGAGCTGAATCACAAGCACCAGTGGTGGGGTTATCTCATGCTGAGCCCTGGTAACACAAGAAGTCCAGCCATGATAGCAGAGAGCACCCTCAGGTAATTTTGTCCATTTTATCTTGGAAAAAAAGCAGGAACATCAGTCCGGAGGCTGGGGGACAAATGCAACAGAATTCCCCCACTGCAAGGATTTTAGGGGAGGGGACCCAGCCCAGTGGGGAGGGAGCAATTCCTTGTTTCTTTGTCCCATGAGTTTTCATACAAGTTTGACAGATATACGCTTTCCAGAACTGCCTTTTCCTTCTTTCACTTTCATTGCCAGCAAAATGTTGGCCATATGTCAGAATAATAACTGAACGTGAACATTCGAAGTGGCTGGCCCTATGCTGCCGTCAAAGCAGCAGCGTACACTGCAGAAGGAGCCCAAAGGGCAAATAGCCTCTCTGGGACTGGGGGATGTGAGCCAGGCCATGCCCCAATGAACCCGGTCATGACCTGTGGAAAAAATACTGCTTTTAATTAAATGATCGCCTAGCATCATAATGCATACAGACAAGGGAGCAGAAATAAGGTTGCCTGGGCAACCTAAATTCTGGCATTTCCTAACTTATGAGTGTTTGGCTTAGTGATGTAAATAATGTTCTTTTAGAACAGAGTGGTTTGGGGATTTTTTTTTTTTTTGCATGTATATATTAGAAAGAGAAGGGAAATAATTTAGATTGATATATAGGGGTAACACTTTTTCAGCAGAAGACACTGATGGAAAAAAATAAGGTCAGATCCTAGGTGCAGAGTAATGTCCCCTCTAGCATGGAGACGTAGGTGGCTCCCTGTTCTACACATGCAACCTAGGTCTAGAGAGCTACCAAGGGCTCAATCATGCAAGTTAGAGCACGATTATGGCTGCTTGAGCTTGCATCAGTGAATGCAATACCTCCAGACCATCAAAAGGCATACTGGCCTGGAAAAAACAGCCTTTATGGCAGCAGAATAGCTCTAAACCACATGAGTTTTAAGCTAAGGCCAGGAAACCGATTTCAGTCTCCTTGATTTATTGCTGCAACATTAGAATAGGCCAATAGCTAGTGTACAGGCATACATATACAGTTGGGATCTAAGTTGGTCACAAATGTACTTTGCTCCATTTTCATTTTTATGCATGTTTCCTGCACGCAGCTCTATTTTTGGCAACAACTTTTGACAAGATGCTTTTCATGTTCATGAAAAATATCCTGTGTCTCCAAATCAAAATCAAACAGCAAAATGAGCTGTTTGGTACCTTTACCATCTCTGGCAGCAGTCCTACACCTGTAGCTTGTTTTATGTTCAATAGAGGCTGGTACTTAAAAAAACAACAACCATGATTATGATATATAAACTGCCTTTAAGCCTCAAAGTTGTTTTTGAAGCATGTATGTGGCATCGTATACTGAATCAGAAAATTCCACCCTCTCATTCTGTACTCTCATCTCGAAACCTACACTTTTTCCTGAAATTCTGTTGCATTTAAAAATAGAAAGGTCCTAGTTTAAAGCAACATTAATTTTTGGTTATACTGGTATTCTATTTCAATTAACCTCTGCTAGTGCTTCAAAGCATTATCTTATCTGCAGATTATATCAAAGATGAGAGCTTCCAGTTTTAAATATGACTTGTAATTATTTTAAAGATACAAAAGCATCATTTGTGAATAGAGGATCAAATAGAATAAATACCTTTTTCTTTTTCGATCCAGAAAAGTCCATTCATTTAAACACTAGGCTTGATTTAGATGGGGGGGGAGGGGGGAGAGGGAAATCTTAGACCAGGTTCTGACATTTATAAACCAGTCTATGTGTACTGAATTTTTGTTCTGTTATGGGTATAGACCGGTTTCCAATCACTTATACCAGTAAAAGTGTAATGTCGTACCTGGCCCTAGAGTGGGCTTCTCTCAATCTTCCCTGTTGGAGCTATTCAACTTTTAATGGAAATTTAATTAGCCTTTGGAGAAAGAAGCCAGGTCTCCAAATTCCAGGTAAAGCCCTGACCACTGTGATATAGAGTCAGTCTGTCTCCCACCCTCTCTGGCCCAATAACTATTTGATAATGTACAGGGGAATAGTGGGTCTCAGCCTCTCTAATGAGTCTCTTGTTGGAGAGACTGAGACCCAATTTAGATCAGCCTGATGCTCAGGGCACCTTTTGCAAGATAGAAGACCCTTGTTCAAGTGGCTCAGCTTTTGGTCTGTGTCTCCCCCCTCCTCCCCTTGTGTCCCAATCCTGGATCAGAAAAGCTGTTCTGAAAAGAGTAAAGTTCTGAAAAAAGTAAGCTGTTTCATGGAAATATTAAAGTTCTAACAAAGATTTCTCAGTTTTGACAAATTAGCTTTTTCTGGCAAAAAAGCCATGAATTTAAAAAGGGAATGCACCAGCTGCATGGAGAGACTAGAGTAGTGGCACAGAGGACTTGTGTCCTCACTGGGTTACCAGCCCTCCATTTTCACACCACTAAGCCCTGACAGATGAGTCGAGTCTTTTGTTAAACCTTGAGCTAAAGCCGTTGTGAAGACAAAATCATGGACCTTAACTAGCCAGGAGTAAGACTGCCAAAAAAGTAACTGAAATAGAGAGAGAGGCAGGAAGAGGAGGCAAGATAATGGAGCCAGCAATAAAGGCCTAACAAATTAAAAGGAAGGCATAGTCCTCAAGTGGGTAAGGCTGCGCACCCAGGAATGGTAGATTCAAGTCAGTGTGCCATAGATCACATCACTTCACCATTTGATGCCCGCTTCTTTTTCCTCCCACCGTTTGTCTTGCCTCTTTAGGCTTGAGACAGAAAATGCCAATGCATGCACTGGAAGGTACATACGAGAAGAGGTGAGAGGGGAAAGGAAACAAGACAGGTAAGGCAGGAAGCAGATAGCAACACTTTTGGCACTTTAATTTTACATGCTGCACTTCAGCGGTTCAGACTGCACGTTGTTAGATAGTTGCAAAAGCACATTTCCCTCTTAGCAGGCAGCAAGTCCGTCAGTACCACTTTTAATTATAGTCCTTGCATATATTTGTAAGTTTAATAATGTTCTGTGTTTGTATTAAGCATTGATTGTTATCCACTTAATTGTAAGGAAATGAGGTGCTGCAGCTATGCCAAAAGGTTGAACAGCAGTACTAAAAAACAGGAGGCAATCTATACTAGCTAATAAACTAGCAGGCATGGAACTTGCATTTAAATTGACACTTTATTCAACAGAGAGTTCAACCCAACCCAATGCAGTCTATAACATTAACCAAGCACAGTGTATCTCATACCAATTGGCAGGCCCCTCATGCCAGAAATAAAAAAGGAAAAAAAGGGGAAAAAAAGGAAAGAAAGAAAATGAATGCAACAGATCATGGACAACCTGTAACAGCAAATACCTGTCCTACTACTTCACAATCCACAGAACCACGCATGCATTATCAATCAATTACTCTTTAAATCTCCATGTGTATCATGGACTGAGCACATGGGGCAATTCTAATTTCCATTGCCTCTCTTAAATGTGGTCCAGTACTGCTTATTAGTGTGCTTTCCAGTTATGCAAATCAGCGAAGGAGTCTACAGATGTCCAAGTTTCACAACACTCTACCTCCACCTTTACAGATGCTGCTGAGGGTGCAGCAGGACACAGTTACATGTACAACCTTTGCAACATGTCTGGACAGTTTTGGAGGCTGCACCATCTTCCTTTCCAAATGTTCACTCCATTGCTATTTTGCAACTGATTAAAACACAACTGAGTTTTCTCTGGAGCCCACACGAATTGCTTCATAAGCCGTGGCAGGCAAGGCCCCCAAAATAATTGTAGGCATCTGTGATCCATTGATAGAAATGGTATTGGAAGGGAATAAAGTCCCAGCTTGACCAAGCATGTAAAATCCCCATCCTCCCAGAATCGTGGCATCATATGCCCTGCCTACGTTTCTTGCAAGAACCTTCCCCTGTGGTCCACTGACCCTTGCAATAACCTATATCTGATTCCTTCAAGAGGACAAATCATAAGTATGTAGCACCACATAAAAATATCACTAGGCACACTGTGGACACAAGTAACCAGAGGTTGGTATATGCCACAGAGGGAGTGTCTACATGTTCAATTAATGCGGAGCAATAAACTCTAGCACTTATTACAATGGAATTTATTGCTCCCAGGATCCCCCAGGTGCACCACTTACACGTGTGCTCAGGACTGCAGCACACTGAGCAGGGTCGGAGCAGCCCCAAGTGGCAGAGGGCCTGGGAGGGCTGCTCCAACCCAGCTCAGTGTGCTGCAGAGGGGCTGGCTGGAGCATGAGGGTGATCTAGTACAGGGTAGCCAACAGGCAGCCCCCACACTGAAGCACCCTTGTGCCCCAGCCACCCGGTTTACACATGTGGTGCTACAGAGTGAAAACCTCCGCAGCAAGATAGTACTTGTATTTATAAATACTACCCTGCTGCAGAGTGAATTAGTTTCCTGCACCCTGATAGGGCTGCACGTGTGGAGGTGAGACGTTTACTGCAGAGCTAATTAGTCTACTCCACAGTAAATGTCTCATGTAAATGCACCCAGAAAACAATGTGGATGAGGAGGGGAAAGATAAGTGGTTTGCCTGATGAGAGCCAGACTGAACAGATACAACACAGGAGATACTGAAGAACTGAACCCTCCGGAGGGAGCCAGCTAGAAATTCCTATAGCAGTATTAACAGCTAAACAAAACTTTGTAACTTTGTCCTTCTGGGTATTTAGAGAATGCTCTCTGAAGTGGATAGGACTTCTTTTTCTACTGTCTGTTTAGACTCTCTCTTTTTGCTCCCGTTCACTCTCCTCACCTCAAATTAAATTCACCCATGCCCTCTTACTCCTTTTTCCCCTACCCTTTTCCCTCGACCTTCTTCCCTCTCCATTAGCTTATTCTATCCTAATTAACCCTGACAAGAAACATCATGGAAGTAGCATGACATGGGTAGCCATCACGTAGTTCTCTCCGCTTTTGATCATTCGATTGTTTCCCCTTTCCTGCATCTGTCTTGTCTATTTAGATTGCAAGCAGTTTGGAGCTGAGACTACCTGCTCCTCTGTGTCTGTACAGTGCATAGCATGAGTGGGCCTCATCCTTGGTTTGCCTGTAGGCTAGATGACCATAAAAACCATGATTAATAATACCCAAAGAAGCTTGTCTGCCCATGATTAATCATAGGCACTATTGTGATTCAGGTGATAACTAGTAACAACAAAATAGGACGTTGCAGCAAAGAAAACAAGACTGGACTTGAAACGACATACGGCTCTCACAGTCACTATTGCCTCTTGGTGTTTTTTATTTTAAACTGGGAACATGGAAACTCTTGGAGTACTTTTAATCTTGCTATTTCCCCCTTCCTCTATGTCACTAGCAACCTCTGTTCTAAACGTCTACTGCAGCCCCCTGACACCTTTTCTTTCCCTTTTTCTCATTGCAACACACCGTTTTGCACGTATCGCCAATCTGTTGTGGCAGTGAGTGCCAAAGCGAGGCAAAGCCCCGCAGCTCTCAGTACAGGACACAGACTTTGTACTGTAAAACGCTACCGCAGAATGTCAGAAAGGTTGTGAGAAGTAAAGTCCAATTGCCTCCGTACTGCTCAACGCCACTGCAGATATAGATCACTTATCTCCAGCTCGCGGTGGTCCATATAAACACGCTGTTTTGTACTTGAAACACTCACAAGACATGATAGTATGGCTAAGAAGACCATGCATTTTACATGTAAAAACCAGAATAATTTTGCTGTATACTGTGTTCCCACAACTTAATATTCTACAGACCGATACATGATCAAGAAGAGATTCCTTAACTTTGACAGGGCACATCACATTATACTCACTTTATTATTGGAAATGATCACCCCAGGGTGCAGAAGGGAGCAAAGGGATAGTCTCATCATAGAGCTCCTCGTGCACATTTACTGCAATACGGGATTTTCCAAAGCTACAGAGCGCCACTTGCCAGCAGACATTGAGCTGGCTACATTTTGCCTGTAAAATGCAAAAGAGAACTATAACTGCTTAATCTAATGCTGTGCTAGGGAAATTTCGTGCGGTAGCTGATGCACATGTCAACATTCACATTATTACCTCTCCTGGAAATGAAACCTCTAGGGATACAGTTCACTTATTCAAATAAGAGTCACTTCAGATACTAAAATATATTGTTGACCTCTGTACCAACTGGATGGAGCCAAGGGCTCTCTCAGGTAGGTCTTCATTTAAATTCAGAGAAAGAACGTGATCCTGGACTCTTGACCAATACGAAGCATGCAAAGAAATCCTGAGAATAAGGATATTTGCTAAAATTGAGCTTGAAACTTCAAATGTTTCCCTTAAATTTGAAGAATATTACAGTCTGTTAAAGACTCCTTTTGTCCAATTCCACAAAGTCCTTAAATGCACTCCTAGTTGAACAGACCAGAAAAATAAACTCCTTTTATACTCCAGAATTTCAACAAGCATTTGATACAGTACATTTATCTGGCTGCTGATTGATATCACATCTATTTTGGCATTATGATTATTATTTTTTTATCCTTCATATAAATGCCCTATTTCACAATCTGGAAAAAAAAAAAAAAAAGGAACAAGTGATGGGCCATAGCTATTTAATAGCTATAAAATAAAACCTATAAAATAAAAGTGAAATGAATTATCAATCCATAAACTAAAGTTCGGGTGTTTAAAATAGGCTATGGCTTTAAAAATTCAATTACTGATTTAATAGAAACAAGTTTACTCAATATTTTAATGACCATCTTGCACAGCATTTTTCTTCTCCTTTGCAAAGGCTAGCATTACTAAAGATGCTTGACAGGCATGTCATTCCTCTAACTATTTTAGGATTGATTAGGAAATAGAAATATTGATGTATTTATCCAAAATAGCTTAATTAAACGATGCACAAATAGCACACAGGAATGTGTCTCAGTAGAAAACTGGAGCTGACCAAGAAAACAAAAGCTTTCATTTCATGTTCCTGGATAGAAAGTACTAGGGACCATTAAGTGAAAGTCAGCAATGAAAACCACTTTGAACAGGAAATTCATCTAACCCCCTGGACCAGTTAAGAGGTTCCTTCCCTTGGTTCATATTAAACTGTAACACAACACTCATGACCTGCAAATAATGTTGAATATTCTTTAGCAAGGGGTCAGCAATCTTTCTTTCTCCTGTTTGTGCATGTGTACTTTAACAAAAATAGTAGGGCTCAGATTTGGGGAGAGATCTCTACCTATCAAATGTCAATAGCTAAACCAAAATCTACTCCTGGAGTCCAGAAGGTAAAGCCTTCCTAAGACTCAGCCCAAACTGCAACTTCAGTGAGATCTTTAAGTGATTACGGCATGGGTGCTTTCAAAGCATGGTAGCTTTGGGATTTTTTGTTTTCTGTTTCCTTGTTGGCCTAGGGACCCTGATAAATCCTTGGAACAAGAGCAGCACCTGAATTTCTAATGAATTTAAAAGCAACCAACATCTTGATGTTAATATAGGATCATAAGAAAGTAGGGCTGGAAAGGATCTCGCAAGGTCATCCAGTCCAGTCCCCTGCTCAAGGCAGGATCATCCCTGACTAAACCCATCCCAGGCACGTGTCTGTCCAACCTGCTCTTGGAAATTTTCAGGGATGGAGAGTCCACAACTTCTCTATTTAACATGCTATTTCCATAAAGTACTCATCAGCCCTGACCTGGCAATCAGATTTGTACAGATACACCCGTGTGAAACATAACCCACTTCACCAGAACTCCATGTCGGCCCAGGAACCCACCCACCGTTAGTAGTTGTCTCTCTTCCTCACCCAAAATCACAGGTATAGTAACGTGAAAAAGGTGCGTGTGTTCACTTGTGTGTTTATGGGGAGAACACATCTTTCAATGCTCTATGCAGGAGGATAGCACAAGTGTATTAAAGGATCAGAGCATGCACACTTCATTTCCCTCTTCCACCTTTTCCCCCCCACCCACCCACTGCTCGCTCCGGTTCTCAAAGCACCCTACTAAAATACGTTTTCAAACCATGCTACCGTGACTGTACATTTTGTTAATGTAGTAACAGGTGCCTAACATGCAGTTTGCAATCAGCCAAAGATGGCAGAAGAATCTCAATCGTGTTGGCATAGGAGATTTAAAACCAGCAAAAGAAATGTTTTTTTTCCTGTGTAAGAAAGAATGACATGTGATGGGAGAGTAGAGGAAGATAATTGTCATAACAAAGGGAATGTGTTATTATTTATTGGCCACACTTAAGCACTGGGATCTTGGATTATAGTATCTGATGACAAACTCTGCTTGAAATTTTGTAAATATTGCTAAAAGGTAAGAAAAATGAATAACTCTGAATTTATTCTGCAATTAATGCTATGGAAATTCAGACCTGGAAAGTGGAGTGGTATTTTCTTGTTACTCCATACAGTATTTCTCGCTTGGAGACCTGATGTTGCAAGGTTTTGAGTACCCTAAAAATCTCACCAAAACCGGGCCTGATCCTGTTCTGCTCACCTCAATGGGAGTTCTGCCCATGACTTTGATAAGGCTATTCTAAAGCCCATGAATGGTGCTGACAGTACACAGCACCTCAAACTCAGGCCAGAGTTGATAGCTCTGAATCCATGAGATGCTGACTATAAGCTCTTTGGGACAAGGCCCGTCCCCAACTGAGGTCTCTAATTACTACTGCAATACAATAATCCAGCTCTATTGCCTTTGGTATCCTTGCCTACCATGGAAAATCTGGCCCATAACTCACTGGGAGTGCAAAAAAACGCTCACCATCTCACAGCATTGGGTTTTTACTTTCCCAAAATGTCAGCAGTAAAGCGACACTTCTGGACTAGCCTGCACATCTAAGAGCGTTTTAACTTGCATAGCCAAAATATTCCAACATTTATCTGATTTGTCACTATTAATTTTCTGGCTTTTTTTTTTTTCTTTCAGAGATTCACCCGAGTTATGAACTGTGGTAGTAACCTGCTTGAAAACAGCTCTTTATTTATAATGATGTTGCCTTTATGCAACTTTAATAGAGCTGGGAGGTTGTTTCCTCCATCCCCCCACCCCAGCCTTGATAGTGCATGCAACAAAAAAAAAAAAAAAAGAGAGAAAGAGAGAGAGAGAAATCCTCAGCAATAAGTTGGCTGATTCTGGCAGCAAGACAAATGTAGCACCACACAGCAGGGAGGAAGAGAGTGCATTGCTCATCCTTTCAGTTTTGTCAGTGTAAGGGAATGCTGGACATCAGACAACAAGGGATTCTGCAGGCTGAACTGCTCAGCTGCTTCTGAATCCCGCGACTTTCATCTCTTCTGTTTGGAATATACAGGTAAAAATACTGAAATGCTTTAGCTAACTGGACTCGGTGAATAAAAAAGCAATTCTGACGAAGATTGGGCAGCCTAATCTTATTCTTAGCAAGCAATGGAAGTAAACTACAGTGTCTGATCTAACCGCTACTGTATACACAATGCCCTCAGGCACTGTAACTTTGCTCTAATGAGAAGACGCTCGTGCAAATAAATTGCTGAAAGTGAAAGTAAAGATTTTTTGGTTGCACTTTGCTAAAGTTCTCTTTATAAATACTTTATTTCTATGGAGCTCATTTTAAATAGCATGCTTTATGACAACTAAGAACCAGATTAAACAGGTTTATGGGAAACCTTATTTTTAGCCACAGTATATCTAATGCTCTGTAGTACAATATACGTGTGTTATCGTTGTGTTAAGAATGTATTACTCATGCAGTGCATAATATAATTTTTAGTAATATTTAAGAATCGAACTATAACAAGCAATCATGCAATATTGATAACGCTTTGAGAAACAGTATACTAGTTTAATGTGCAAGAGATTTTGAAGGATTAGTGATCAGTTAAAAAAAATTAAAATAGTACATGTAAGCATACACAATTTATTACCAGGATATGACACCGGGAACCAAAAAAAGAGAGAGAGAATAGATTTTATTTGCAGAAACTTTGCTTTACAGAAGAACTTTCACCATCCCAAAATTATTTTCTTCCTTCTAGATGTCAGAAGCCAAGACAGACAAGGTACAGATCAAATCTACTGAAAGTTTTGAAAATGACAAGCAAAATATTTCTTGGTTGAATGAAGGTAGGTTTATTGATTAACCTGCATATTTCTTTTTGTCCCAATTCATTTCTTGTACTTTATTAAATGTAATCTTGTAGCAGAAAGCCAAGAAACTATAGACAAAATTTCTACTGACGTGAATGGGGCCAGGATTTCGCCCTATGAGACCTCTAGCTAGCTGCCTAGAATGCATGCAAAAACTTTTACGTATTCTGCAAACCATCCTAAGTCGTCAGAATCTGAATTCCCCAATAACCTTTCATCCTGCGACTTTCAGTCGTAAGGGAAGCTTTAATTTACTTTAAACCAGCCACTACCATTAAGAGTCATAGGCATAAACATGAGCTCCTTGCAATGGTTTTGCTAAGTCAAGTGCCAGTAAATCAGAGTTTGTATGTGTTACACAGAATTTGGTAAAAAATTAATTAAAGATCTTGAGAGTGTGCCTGTTATCCATGCCTGAAGAGGGGAATCCTAACGGCTTATAACATCCCATTGTTCTTGGTGTTTTCCTTTTGTATAGAAAAATACCAGATGCTGACATAAATGAAGAGAAGTACTGCAGTGAAACTAGTGAAAAACTTTTCCTTCTGCAGGAAAAATTTCACCATTAATTATGAAAGACAGCTGTTTTTCATCAAATATTGTATTTTAAGAACATTTAAGAGGAAAAAATATATGAAACGGGGGTTTTTTGTTTACTGAATACATCTAGAATGGATGGAGATTTTGTTGAATGGATGGAGGGCTCTTTTTAAATAAATATTTCAAAATATTAAAAAAAAAATCTTTAAAACTGACATAGGATTTAGTTGGAGCTTTAGTATGTTTGACACAGAGGACCACCTATGCAATATTTCACAATGCTTTACATCATTTATTATACATAGGGATTATATATAGGACATATATGATACCCATCAGGCGACTTAAACTCCCAAAACAAAATGTTACAAGACTTATTAAAGGCATTTGTTATATATTGCTTGTTCAGATGCATTTTCTGGCTTTTATAGTATAGTATTACATTCTCATTCTAACAAATATGTTGGGAGGGTTTCAAAAAGTGACTTCATATTTTGAAGACTTGCATTAAGTATGTCCATATAAAAGAAAGACCGCATTCATAAGAACAATTGTTGTATAATTTGTAAATTGTGATATTTCTTTATTTTTATTGCCACTTTATACCTGCAGTAAAGAGGAGTAAAATCTGAGGTCCAGTCCTGGTCTCTCACTCACTCTACTGACTAGATCAATGTCGAGGTCATACTTCCAAACAACAAAATCATCGCATCAAGCAAAACCAGTTTACTAACACAGGTGCCCTTTGAGTGTCCATCTTCCATCCAGCCACACAAAAAATTCCAATTAACTTTAGTGGGAGCTTTGCTCGTCCTGTACAGTCAGGATAAGAGCGTCACAGAAAGCAATACAACCAAAAAAGCTTTTCCCGTGGCAAGAGTCTTGCATTAGACCTTGTAAATCTCAGGAATCAACGTGAAACAGCCCATGTCTATTCCTGAATGCCCAATTTGCAGCGATACAAGCGGTGTATCGTTGCCTACTCTTTTACAGATGAGAAAACTAAGGCAAAGGGAGCTAACGTCTACTGTCACACAAAGCACCAGTGGGAAAAGCTGGTGTTTTCTTAGCCCCAGCTATTTGTTCATTCATTGGTCCATGAGACCTCAAAGCGTTGCGTCTGCTCGTGTTCATTGTAGCTTTGGCCATTCTTATCAACAGTAGTTTATCATTTCCCTACTCTATTCACTTGAGATTCATCTCATAGGGATCCCACTGACAGTCGCATAGGCAGATCCAAGATCCTAAGTTCAGCCTACTCATATTTTTATTGTTGTGTTTTCTTGGGAATCAATCTCTTGTAGAAACCAATATTCAAATTCTGCCCACTGGTCACAAATGTGGACTGTAGCACAATTGGGCTTGGAAAGTTTTGTATAATCGCTGAGTTAGTAAATGGCTGAAAGGCAGCTTGGTTGGGAGGGATATTTTGTTGTACAGGTTATAACTGAGAAACAATGGTTCATAATTTCTTTTCTTTTTTTTCCCTGTTTTTATTATTTTTAAACCACTTATGTTGGGTGTAGATTGTTTGCATTGAGCCTGTGCATCATTTCAGATTTTCCAGGTTTTAAATATAATAATGATCATGGATTTGTGCATCCCAGTAAGCAACGTAGAGTAGATCTGTATCCTTCTACTGTTTTCTTCAGGCAGTGTAAAAAAAATTACATAAACAAACTGTCTGTTCTTTTAGCATCCAGTTTTAAGGAAAAGTTATTTTTATTCAGGTTTTGTATTGATTTTTTGTGCCTTCTAAAAGAAGCAATCATGAACCACATAGTAGCAGAAATACACGCAAGAAATATAGACCAGAATTTGGTTTTACTGTATTTCATAAACTAGCCTTCCCAAAGTGTTTACAAAGTAATAACTTACGTGTTGGTAGGTCAGAAGACCTATAGCAAATGAGGTACCTATTGTTTTCATTGGCCTTGAGCATTAGAACTTGCCTAATTGGCAGAGGAAATGTTGAGCTGTCTGTCAGCATTATTTAGGATTTGCTTTTTTTGGAAGATGATATTTAACTTCCGCTTTGCCAGCCGCTGGAAGCAGAAAGGAGCCTTGACATCAGACTAATTTGAAAGAATGGCACTTCTAACAGTATTGCATAGTCTTGATGCTATATTGATGTCTGAGCATTTGACTCCTACATCAAAACTTTATATGGAGGCTGGAACCTCTGACCTACGAAAACATAACTCTAACAAGCAAGCATTATTGATAATACAAAAATGATCGTGTTAATTTGATGGAACGCTGTGCAGAGGGAACCAGCATGGGACAAAATTAAACTAGCAAGGAGGGATAGCTTGTTAAAAGGGTCTAATGTATTTCTGTGCTCCTAGATCTGTCACACTTTGGAGTATAATTTCAAACCTGGAACTTGAATGAAAGCTGCTGTAGGTTTACAGTGACAATGCTGATCAGTCTCTGGGATAATATGATGTGAAGAATGTGTGACACTTCTTGCAACTTTACATTGCTCTAAGCGGCCCTCATTTTGCATGCTCGAATGGAAATTCATGCCATTATAAGTCTGGGGATGAAAATCTCAGGTGTAACCAAGCCACATGTAGAGCAGGACCCGGGTAAGATGCGGGGTAAAGGGGCTCCAAATCATCCGTTTGCTTGTCTGATCTTGGGCATGGCTAAGATCTAAGGGGAATAGCAGGTTAAATTACAAGAAACAAGAACACTCTATCCAAAGCCCTTCGTGGAGGGTAGAAAACCGGACATGTAGGCTTTATGACCTTTGATGATTCCTTTCTCCATTAATGGTAGTTTTCAGCTGCTTTTAAACTCCCAGTGCAGTGGCCAACGGGCTGGAGTGGGGAGCTAGAGCCACATGGTCCTACAGGTGAACTTTTTTGATGAACTTTTCCATCCCAGGATACTGCCAGATGGTCCCAGAACAGACCATGACTATTCTTTCCTTTTCTTGTTTCTCCTAACCCTCCAACCACACTTCGGAAAGCTCATATAGGCTTGACACAGGTCTGCCAGATAACCACTCGCATCTACCAGACTGCATTAGAAAAAAAATGGAACCAGGGATCTGCTACAACTTTTTTTCTTAACTCCTCTCAGCCTGAGATACTGTAATTTGCATCTCTCACTCATTGCTATAGGACGGGGAATGCACAAAGAAACAAATCTCATTCCCTACAGATTTCCTTTGAAGGCAGTGGGAATCTGCACATACCCACCCAGGTGAATCCAATTGTACTGTCAGGACCTTATATGTAGACGTTATTTGTAACAAAATATAAGCCCCTCAGCATCTGAGGATTTATGCTTATTATTAAAAAAAATGAAAAATGGGCTCATTTGAGAAGAAATATTCGCTATGGTGCACAGATTTAAGAAGCATATGCTATTTTTAACAAAAAAAGGCCTGATACTAAGGAGAGGTAAACCTGTTTCATAAGCACGACAGGCTTTCACACTGACAACAGAACATGTACTTTGTCTTGTAAAATGCAGGCACCGAAACAGCAAAAACAGTTCTGCGTTCCCTTTGTTGTTTTCAGACAGCTCATGTCAACTTGACTCACTACAGGCGCATCTGCGCATGAAACCAGTGTGCCTGAATGAACGCTGGCAGAGTTTGCATCAGGGTTAATTGCTCCCAGGCACCGAGTTTACACGTGCACTCGGGACTGCAGCACATCGAGCCCCCGGGGCAGCAAAGCCCCGACTGGCAAGGTGCCTAAGGGGTTAGCCTGCCAGCCTGAAGCTGCTCTCACCTAGCTCAGGGTGCTGCGGAGGGGGTGCCTGGGGCACAAGGGTGCTACAGTGTGGGACTAGCCAGCAGCCAGCACCCACTGTAGCACACTTGTGCCCCAGCCAGCCCCAGTCACCATCTACACATGCACTGTGGTGGAATAACTAACTCCACCTTGGGACAGTACTTGTGTCGGGCATTATTGTCTTATAGTGGAGTTAATTAGTTTACTCCAGGCTAATAGTGCTGAACATGTACACGGTGCCACTTTACTGTGGAGCTAATTAGCCAACTCCGCAGCAAAGTGCATGTCTACCTACTTCTTTCTAAAAGGATAATGTCAAATTCTTCTAGCAGAAAAGGTACAAGATGCAGTGTAAATGCAGTGAAATTTTGCCCCTTTCCATCCATTCATGCACCTATAAACTTGTTCCCTGAATATTGCTGAGGGGAGGGGTCGGGGCCAGGAGCCTTTTCACTCTCTTTCTAGCTTGAATTACGATCATTGGTCTGGAGAGCTTTGTAAAAGACAGCTGGTCCAGGCATATCTTTCAGGTCTATTCATATAAACTTCCATGTAAAATGCCAAAAATGCCTAGAAATGAACACTGTAATCATAGCTGACTCTTCCCAGATAAGAACCACAAGAAAAAATGCATTTGAAAACTGATGATACTGATCCCAGAGGGGTGGAATTCCTGGAAGATGCCATGTCAGCTTCAGGACTGTGACCAAATGAATTAATCAAGACAAGCCTTCCTTTAAGTTGTAAACCAGCAGATTTAAAGACTCTTTTCCAAGGGAGACAGAGTACATGAAATCTAGAATGGTCCCAGCTTGCTTCTACTAATTGCTGTTTTATAAACTGAGCAGTCCTTGATCTCTGCACTGCAGACTTCTAGGAAATGAAAAGATTTCAATTACAATCATACAGCAGGAATGCACAGTGACTGAAGAAGGTACTTTTGCTACAGCGGTAGGGTGATATCTAAAAGCACACTTCTTTTCTGAAAATTAACTGTATAAAAGTGGGTTCAATGTGGGGATTTTTTTAATGCCTTATTGGGTTAGTGTTCAAATTTGTTCCACTTCCAAAAAAAAATTAAAAATACAAATAAAAAAAAGCCAGTTTATCCAACTAACATTACTACAAATATGCTGAGATCTGAAGGTATTCTTCCTGTCTTGTGTATTAGGGATTCTGGGAGGCCAAATTCTGCTCCCGGGCTCATCTGTAATTTTGTTTTCAAATCTTACCCTTTGTTGTAAAAGTGTAACCAAGGGCAGGATATCGCTCTACATCTATAATTTAGCTGAATGTTTTCTTCTCGATGCTTAAATCCAGCGTGCTCTCTCATAGCCATGTAGGGTATTAACAATCAAAGGCAGTAGGTTTGGCTCAGTTAGTCAAGAACATCAGCTCCTTGACCAAAAATTAATGTTAGCAGGTGCAACTCCATTTAAAAATGGTGTACGTAAGGAACGCAGTTGAGCGAGCGTGTACCAGATCTACATTTTTCACGATATGTCTGAAGCGTTGTAATCGTCTCTACTTTACAGATAGAGAATAAACACAGGCAAGCTTAAGACAAAGCGAGGCAACAAAAGACAGACATTCCAGTCATGAGATATCTCCGTTTTCCTATCTCAGATCTTACAAAAACCTGTTAAATGCAATACAGTTAAACACAACCCTAACTCTCTGCAAAACAGGTCCACCATACGGCAGTAGAAGCCAGAAAGATGCATGTATGTGAATAAACAGAATAACTATGCTGGATGATAACGAACATTCACTCCCAATAAAGATGGTGAGTATTGCAGAAGGCTCATAATAGAATTGTTAAAGATCCTGATTTTGTTCCCTCTCAAAAGGGTTTTGTTGGCGTTTGACTATAGCACAGCTAGCATTAGTAAGCTGTTTGCTTTTCTTCTCATGTAAAGGCAGCACACAATTACTTTAATTAACCAATGGAAACTGTTATGAAAGTCCATCCGTCTCCAAACAAGTATTTTATACTAGTTTTACTCTACAGTAACTCTAATGATTTCAGTGAGGCTACTCCTGATTTCTACTGGTGTAGAAGAAGGCACATTAAAGCCAGGGGTGTGCTCCTGACCCTTTACCATCATAAAAATTCAGGCGCCCTAGTCCTGCTTGTGAGAATTGTCATCATCTCAGTAAAGCTTCTTAAAAAAATTGTTGTTAGTATTTAACAGATTCCTCATCAGTATAGGTCAGCCTGAAGGAGAGCTGAAAACAGAGTCAGCGGGTGTGTTAGCTTATTTTAATGCACGTTAAAGCATCACTGGAAAACCGTGCTATTTAGTTAATGCACATTAAAATAGACTAATGCACATTGTCACATAAAAACGGTGCTCTTTAGTTAATGAGTATTAAGACAGGTTAATGCGCATTTTCCTAGTATCTCAGTGTACCGATAGACGTGCTGCGAAGCTGCTCCAGTGCACTGTTATTACAGTTTGTCAGAGTAGACTTGATTAATTGAGTCTGCTGGAGCATGGAGCACTTGTGTATCAGCGTCCCTGCGCTTCAAAATGGCAGTGAGGTCCCTTGAACTAAAGCTCATCAAACTAAATTTCAAGCGCCCCGTTGTCTTTTTGAAGCATGGGGATGTGGATACATGAAATGCAGTGATGCTTTACTTACAGCAGCTCTAATTAAAACCCTCCCTCCCCCTGCATCCTTGGAGCATGCATAAAAGTGCACTCACAATGGAGGTGCTAAATTTAATGTGCATTAACTAAAGCAATTTAATGCACATGTACATACACCCAGTGACAACTCCCTTATCCCCAAGTGAGCTCCATACAACCTGTGGCATAGGTCAGAGCAACCTGGGGCCTACTCTAAACTACAGTATTAGCGTGTAGTTTGCACTCAATCTTTCCACAAATAGACCAATGAGTGCTGAACCCATAGTTCCAGCCACAGCTGCGCATGGCGGCAACGACAGCCAGGCCAGCCCACCTCTATCACACGTGGCTCCCCGTGGTGCACATGCAGCTCCCAGCATTCTTGCGTCACTTGGGGGAAGCCGCACATGATGCAGCTGGCTGAGGAGCCCTGTTCCCTGCTTTCATGGTGGCAGCTGGCTTCATCACATGGGGCTTCCCCCTGGTGGCATGCAAGTGCCAGGAGCTGTACATGGGCCGTGGGGAGCCCTGTGAAATAGAGGGATGCTGGCCTGGCTGCACTCTTTGCCGCCATGTGCAGCTCTGTCTGGCTGACGCTGCCTGCTGCTGGGCAGCAGCACCTGCATGGGCCCCTAGCACCCCAAGGGACCTCCCTGCAGCAGCCAGGGCTGTGCACCATGAGGGGCGGTATGTAGGGGGGTCCCCACAGCCCCCCATCCTCCCTCACACCCCACAAACCCCCCATACACACACCCTGCCCCCACAACCCTTCGACATATACACACACCCCACAACATACCCTAAACCCCCTACACACAGCCACACCCCCTCACAAACACTACACACCCCACCATGCACCCCCTCCACCCCCAGCCACACCTCACACACTCCCGCACACAAAATACAAGACTTTCTTTTTGACCTATTATGCAGTTACCCCTATATACACTACATGAACACAAATCAGGACACAAATATTTTTTGTAATAAAATTATAATACGTTATAATAGATGTCTGACTTTCAGTATATGATTTGGGGTTTTTTCTGATTCAGATGCCAACCCCCCTTCTCCCCCTCCCAAAAGAAGCACTTCCAAGGGCAAGGGGAGGGAATTCTGGTGGCAAAGGGCAGGGATTAGGGGCGGGACTTCCAGTCCCAAGATGGCAACCAGGAGGCGGAGCACCTGTCAAGGGGTGGGGCTGCCCTTGTGACCCTCGACAGCTTACCAAAACTCATTAAGCAACCCTTCAGCCAAAATAATTGCCCTAAACAGTAGGACACCAAAACATAGGTGTCACAACTCTGAATATTGTCACCTAGCTTTGCAGCTCTAGTCCTTCCTGAGTACAGGTGAGATTCAGCCTTGGGAATTGAACTAACCTAAGGCCTCTGTCGTCCCCTTGTCCTGGGTGAATTTCACCCTACTTCGGCAGCAACCTCTGATGAAGTTCTCTCGATTATGGAGTACACTTCTAGTTTCAGTCTTTAATCTCAATGAACACATTCAGAAAAGCAGCAAACAAAATTAAGTAAATCATAAATTTAGATGGATTGTTTATTATCTGTCTACTTAATGTGCCTATGATTGCAGTAGTTAGGCATGATAATGTTCTATATTCTCTCAGACACATATATGCACACACTCCAGAAATGTGTGTCACAACAACAACAACAACAAAAAAGCACCCTCTGCAAGAGCTGACAGGCTTCAGAGATAGAAAAGTAGATGTGCTGTTCTCTGTTGAGCTCCTACAGCCAAATAAAAAATGTTGCAGCAATGATGATGCATCTGTGAACTGATTACTAACACAAATTAAGCTGCTCTGCATCTTTGCTGAAATATGCCCACAAGCAATTTCAAAGGAAAAAAAACATCACCAGAAGATGCAGGTGCCAAGTTTCCTGAGGATTTTAAAGACTAAATGACTGTGATAAGAACACCATTTAGCAATACTGCTACACTGCAGATTTAAAAGGTAAAATTTATATGATCACCTAAATAGGCTCTTGAGTGTAAAATAATACTGATCAGATTTATTTCCTTTCATTGAAGCAAACCAACGTGCAATAACGTTTAAGACAGAGAAGTTTTATTTCTTTGGCAATCCATATAAAGCCTATTTTCTAAATAAAAAGTATTTGATCAAGCAGCATGCTAAAAATCAGTTACTGAGCAAAAAATACAACCCAAACCAAAAACAGCTGTGTGTAAATGGAAATCAGAAAAAATATGCAGACAAAAAGTGATTGCATAACATGCAAGAATCCGCAAATATTTGAATGCCAAAACCAAGGTTTGCTTCTGAAAAACTTCCTCCTGTTCCTGTAGCTATATAAAAGAAGTCAATTATATCACACAAAATTACTGCTTTAGCTAACTGCATATTTCTCTGGTGATCATCATTCAGTCTTTAGAAGCAAGAACTGACTTTTACATGATTTTTCAGTGCAATACAAGGGATCTGGGACCTGCAAACTTTCATTCAATTTGAACCACAATCATTTCTGTTGTCCCTTTGCCAATTTTTGTTTATTCTGAAAAAAAAGAACCCAAACCTACATCCTTATGTGATAAAGACAAAACCAGCATCAGGTTGCCATGACCCATTTCTGTTCTTCCCAGCATAACTAACCTGTAGGTGCTAAGCATCTGCACAAGGGCTTCTTATCAGTAAACTGCTACTAAAGCTCCATGCTGGCCATCCTTGCAGCAGTGAACTTCAACTACACAGGCCTTTGTAGCCTAACCCAGCTCAAGTTTAGGCAGCTTGGTTTAAGCCACCTAAACCTGAGTTGGGATCCATGCATGCAATCACTTGCTGCTTGCTGGGAGGAGGCGTGGGCAGCCAGGGGCAATTGAGTTGAAGGTGAGGAGAGGCTGTCGGGTCTGCAGTGAGAGTTGGCGTGTCCATCCAGAGGGCTGCCCAATCCAGGGCTTATCAGCAGGGTAAAAACAGCACAAACCCAAGGCGGTAGAGAGTGGCTAGGTTTTCTGAGACCTGGGGCTGTACCGTGAACGCAGGTAAGCATTCACTAGGCCGGGTTAACCCTTGTTAGGTCAGATGGAAACTAACTTTAGATCATGCACCATTTTTACAGCAACCTAAGCCCTGTAAACACTTGTACACTGGGATATTTAGATACCTTGGTTAGGGCGATCTAACCATTATACTTGTATGGACCCTAATGAGTGAATCCAGAGGGGGTTCAGTAGTGCGGCTGCATCGCCCTTTTGCACTGGAGTGCACTGCGGAAGTCTCCAGGGACTTTTAAACTTTTTTAAGTCCCCCCATCCCTTCCCCTTTGGCTCAGAGGCAGGTCCCCTGCCCTGCCCTCCCCTACCTGCCACTGCTGCTATCCCTGTTGTCCCAGGGTAGGGGAAGCACTAGAGCTGCTTCTGCCTATCCTAGCTGGACTGCACTGAAGCTGGGCTCAACTGCAGCTGGAGGCAGTGGCAACAGCATGGTGGGAGAGTAGTTCCCCCCTCCTGCCCAGTCCTCTGGCTGCCTTAAATTTTAGCTCATAGCTGCTTTATAGGCAGATATATTCTTCCTCCCCACTTCCCTGAATATGGGTCCAATTGTCCAAGGTTTTGAACGTTTCCTGAGATGTTGCTGGGTGCCCTCAACACCTATGAAAGCCAACTAGACCCAAGGGAACTCAGCACCTTCTAGGCAGTGCTCAACAATTTATTGAGTTGGGCCCATATGCTCAGAGCCTTCAAATTTGGCCCTGAGAGCAGGAGACCAAATGAATATCAAAAGCCCCCATCATTAATGAGCATGAAATTATTTAGTATAGAAATATGACTAACTGGCACCATGAGATCTCTCTAGGAAGTGCCAGCTTTTAAAGGGGTATCTCTGGGAATAACATCAATTATAGTCTCTGAGGTATTCATGGGTATTTTAAGGTCTTCTTCAGGTAAAATAAAATATTTACTGGCCTGCTCACCGGCATCTGAATTTGTATAATTTAAAAAGTTGCAAATTAAAGGTCAAAAAGGGTTTTTCAAGATGTGCCCAGTGCATCCTATTTTCTGAGTGATGTTGCTACTCACCACCAGAACAGCTGAGCATCCTCTGTGCCATACAGATTAGCAATAGCAAAGTCTCTAAAGGACTTCAGCATGTAGAATCATAGAAAATTAGGGCTGGGAGGGACCTCAGGACATCACATCTAGTCCAGCCCCCTGCTCAAAGCAGAACCAGCCCCATCTACATCATCAAGTGGCTAGTTTCTGGATTTGTCTAAACTTTTCTGAAAGTTTATTCTGTTGCTGGATCCCCTCAGCTCAGAATGCTTCGTCCCCGACTTCCCAGTGCTTTGCCCTGTGTTTTGTGATTTTTACAGTCTCCAAAGAAGATTTATCCTCTTAACGAATCCAGCACTAGCAACAGTGGATGTTTCTCCTCATTGCTCCAGTCCTGACCTGAAGGGAACCCCAGTTGTCGTGGAAGGACAGTACAGTCTCCATGCTTTAAAATGTTTTCATGTAAAATAAATAAAATATCAAACTAAGCAGTGGTTTTACAAGTATGACACAGCAGTATTACTTGCAGTAGGCCAATTTACCACTTACGATAGCAGTAATAGCACTAAAAGCCAATAAAAGCGGTCTGTTCGTTCAGAGATTGGCTTTTATGGCTTATTCTAAATATTATCAAGTGAATCAAAAGCTGTCATTATAATGTCTAAAAAGCCTTCGTACCTTGTAAGCAAACAGTGTGACTTTGACAAATAATCATTAATATGCCTGTGTGAGGCCAGGGCTAAAAGAGAAAGAAAAAAGAAAACCCAATATTTCACTTTACATAAGTCATTAAGATAATTTCAGTTAGTTTTACAATAAAATAGTTTTATATGTAAAATGCCATAATTTCCCCAAGTCCTTTTATCTGTGTATAATTTTCAGACCACCAAAAATTCTTAGATGTCACAACCATTGGAAATGTAGCAGGAATGCAGCCACCTCCGCTCTGCAAAATACTTTAGGTGAGATTGGCCATTTAGGCCCAGGCTGAGCAAGGAGCAGGGAATTACTGATACCACTTCTCCTCCTTGCTCCAGATGAGAAAATACGTTACTGCAATGCTTGAAAGGGTGCAGCTGATTTCCTCCCTTATGATGACCAGTGATTCTGCCAAACAACCAAGGGAAAGGAGCCAAGGCTCAGACCGTTGCCAGCCACTCTCCACCCACCCACTGCCAACTTGCCTGTAGACAGAAGCATCCAGAGAGTACGACTGGGATTTCCACCAGACACAGACACAAGGTGTGGGTAGGTTTATACCCCCGTACCGAGCGGCTTTAGAGAGGCAAATCAAGCCCCTAAATAATGGAGTCCCACTCCACTAAGTCCAGCCTCAGCCACCTACCTTAGCCTCTGAACCCTTGCCCACATGGAAACTCGAACGGCACTGCCCAGCTTGTAAATGGTCATCAAAAATGGCCTGTGCTTGCAATATCTGAGACTAACAAGTTTCCAGGGATGCCAGCACTGCTTCCCTAACCAGTTTGGAAAAGGGCTTCCTTAAATGAAGAAACCAGCCACTTCGCTGCCCCTGCCTGCACTCTCCGAAGCCTCCTGTTACCTGGCAGTGCTATTGGGTGACCCCAGTGAAGCGTGTTCATGGAAGGCCAGAGCTTCAAATACATAGAGATTTCATGCAATTGGCTCATGTACCTGATTTGCAGAACTGCTGAATGGATGCTGGTTTACTTGCACACGGAGGGAGATTGTCCTGCCTGGCAGAAGTTAGGATGGACAGGGCGGTAGGAAGACGAGGGACTGCTAGGCTCCTAATAACCAGGGCATCTCACCTGGCTGGTGCCTGGGAACATGGGCTGCTACTTCTCTTGTAGGGCACCGGTTTGGTTGCTCAATTGGCTGCACTGGCAGGGACTCCCTGCTTCCTCCAGGTGTTATATGGGGGCAGGTTGTTCCTCACCGCTCCCTTGGGAGGTGCTCTAGCGCCCCCCAGCTTCTGGCCTGGGCAACTGCAGGGATGTGGCTGCATGTCCAGAATCAAAAGTGAATGTCTGTCCACTTGTTTATTGGTCCAATGCACACAGCTTAGACAACTTGCTAAGATCGAACCGATTCAGCCTCAGGCTTTTTGACCACCTATACTTCGCTTTACCGCTAAATTACCCTTAGAGCCTTTGAGATTTAGCTGGTTTTGAGCTTTGGCAGATGTGCAAAGCTCAAAATGCAGCTGAAATAAAGAACTTGTAATATTGTGCCAGCAGGAAGGGTCAGCACAAGAGACTGCACAACTTGTATGGCACCTGACAGCGGTCAGTGGTGGCTGTATGCAGGGCTCTTGAGTGGGGAATTGTAGGGATACCAAATGAGAACTGAAATGGTCTTTTTATGCAGAGCTTTGTGAGTGAGACTGTGGTTCAACCAAGTATTTTATTAGTATTAAAATACTCAAGAGTAAATTAGATGCATGCCTAAGTATTTTACCGAATCTGGGTCTAATAAAATAGGGAGATCAACAAGGCCATCATCAATGTTTCTGCCACTAGATGCAGAAGATATAAGAATCTATATCTTTTCCCTATACTTAGAATATCGCCTACAAAAATTCATTCTTCTTAGGGTTTGCCCAGTTTCCCAAGGCTTGGCCTTAATAGAAAGTTTCCTTTTTTTTTCTCTCTCTCTCTCTCTTTAATGAGAGACATTGATATTTTTTACCTGTGTGTGTTGTGTTTTGTTAATGGGAAAATTTGGTGTGGTAATGGACTGTGGGATATGGGATCATCTATTTATTATTCTCAAGAGCCCGGTGTGGACTGTATCATTCAGGTACGAGCAAAGCTGCAGAGCAGGCATTTCAGCTCTGGCAGATGAGACCTTCCCGGCTTGCTGCTGTTTACCCATAAGGGCTGGTTTGGCTCCTCTTTAAAGCTTTGGGCTGCCTGACTTCTGGACTGCTGCAGCCAAGGGTCTTGCAACCAGGCTTCATGGAGTGCTCTGTCCTGGTTCAGATAGATCAAATCAGGTGGAAATAATGACCATTAGCTTGGGGGGAGAGGGTGGTACTTGGAAGTGAGCTGGTGTTTTGGTTAAGCATGAAAAAGTTCCTGCTTTCAGATTTTACTTTAACTTCCTACCTTGCTAGTCCATGTCTGTGCCGGTGTTTTTTATTTGGCAGCTTTTACAAAAAGTAAAGGCAATTTTGCTCAACTGAAAGGCTGCCGTGTTAGCATGAAAAAGATGCTCTAAACCCTGGGGGAGAGGGAGGGGCAATTGGGAGAGCATCGATGATTTGTCCTTTGTAATATTTCATTTTATCGAGTGCGGGTGGGGGATGGGAGGAGGGGGAGGAGCCTTTGCTAATGGAAACAGACATTTCAGCTTTAAGCAAATTCAAGCATAATCACGGAAAAACTACCTCGGCTTGGGCACATGGATACTCAGTGGGGGGAAACGCTTGGTAATTCTGCATAGCTCGACTGACTACACGTGGTACCGAGTTAGCGAGTTCGGATTCGCTTTCCTAATAGAGCAGGTGAAAAGGAACGTATTCTAGTTTACGCCATCCGTTTCACGATCTCGGAGTATTTGGTGGCCTTTAACCAACTAAGTCTCATAGCGTGTTGTCAATAGCTTGTAAAGATGGTATTATGAATAGAAGCCTACCCGATTCAAAACCTCTGGAAGCTAAAACGAAGTCCCCCCAAATCTGGATTTCTACAACAGACCAACGCTAAACCTCAGTTTGAACTTTCAAACTTTGGGGCAACTCAAATCATGCTTTGCTGATTGCTCTCATTGCCAACTACTATTCCAATTTAACTGGCTGGAAACTAGAGGTGCTACTGAAATGAAAACTTTAAATCATGGCCGCTCATCTCGCTTCCCTCATTTTCAGAGGGCCCGGCTGACATGTGATTTTTCAGTGTATTATTAGTATGATTATTTTAGCTGCTTATTCATGTTAATTTGTAACATACAAACCCACTCGAATAAATAATTGCACAGACTGAATAAAGAGCAATTTAAACTTTTTTTTTTTTTTAAACTGGAAACACTTTTTTTTACAAATAGTTCTTTTAAGTACTCTTAATAGTATCTCTTTAATATTGCCATTAAAATTCACCAGAGTTCAAGAGCAGAGCAAATTTACATCTGTTAAAATAATGGAATTGACACTGATATTACATCATTGCTATTTTAAATTATCATTCTTCATAATGCCTGAAGTTACAAATAAAAGGCTTGTTCCTGATCTTTGAAAACTCTTTTGACTTTCAGGAGAGCAGGATTCAGCCCTAAATATGGGTCCTAAATTGACCTTACAGCATTTTGTTAGGTTTGACAGTGTTCGCTAATGAGTAAAAAATTATTCTCTACACTGAAGGAATTACTGGGCAAAGATCTGTGGCCTGTTCTGCCTAGGATCAGAGCAGATGATCGTAGTGGTGTGCGCTCTCCTGAAAATCTATGAAGCTACATAGACCAAGGTGAATTTCAAGGTTGTCACGATTATTTAATTTTATCCCATTTCATTTGATAGGAAACTGGTATTTCCAATCTGGATTTTGCTTTGTTTTTAGTGGATTTTTTTTTTTCTTGCTTCCTGAAGATTTTAACAGGGAACTTGTTTTAAGATAAACCGACTCTGAAATATCACAAATCCACACTCACTCAATTGAATTTTAGGATTTTCACTGAAATTATACAAATGTCTAGAGGCAAAAATATAGGTGCAGATGCAGGAATGAACCAGAAATGAACTCTGATTGTGGACTGCAAAGAAGGCATGACTACCCCAAGCGCTTGTTTTTAGGAAGGAAAGATCATCATGTGGCGATCATGAAACGGTGCTCCACCATTTTTTAGGATATAGTCTATGCAGGAGAGAAACCAGAAAGGAAAAAAACGTCAGCTCTTGCATGGAACAGGGAGCACGGTGGAGTGAGAACAGCAGCAAATACAGGGAATGATGATCTGAATTTTCAAGACTATTGAAAAACTAAAGAAAAAGTAAAGTCTTGAGGACAAGGCGCTGGTCTGAAACTCAAAAGAGTCGTGCTCAATTCCTGACTCTAGCTATGACTTCCTGGGGGACCTTAAAGACCTTAATTGCATCTTTCTCCATCTATAAGTCCATAATCCTTCCCCTGTTTATTTAGACCACAAAATCTTTGGGGCAGGGAACATCAGTATGCACAATTGTGCTCAGCTCATGGGGGGCTGAATTCAACATCCAGCACTTGATTCTTGGATGTAGCTTTGTGCTATAATATCTGGTATATGAAATGTGTCTTTGGGTGCCAGTAGCTGAGCCCCTGAGAGGAATTTCTCATTAGAGTTACTGTAATACAATCCCTTGTTCTTAGTCCCATCGGCACAGTCGAATGCAAATAAAATATCTACAAACTCTTGGCAACTTAGGGTCGGATGCCTTAGTGTTTCGAAGAGTTACTCCAGTTTAAAAAATAAAAATAAAAATTGGGCCTTTTAATATTTCTTTTGCAAAAGAAAAACAGGATGGGGCGGTTTGCATTGAATCATTGCAAGCCATCGGGTTGCTGCCGTCTAAGCACAGGTGTCTTGACAGAACAGTTTTTTTAATACATCCAGTTACTTTCCGTTTCTTCAGTAGGGTACCTGCCTTCATGCTTATTTAGGAAAGAGGAAAAAAAATAGCTAGGATGGTCGGCAAACGTCTTCAGAGCAAACACCATTAGTCGACTGAATGATCTGCCTAAGGAAGTGTTTCAGGGGCTGTCAGTTAGAGGGGTTTAAGAGGAGGTTAGAGAAAACACCTAAGGGAATAGCCGACAGGAAAATTTTGCTCCGTGCAGGGGCTTCGGAGAGTTGAACCAGGAGATCCTTTCTAGCTCCATCATCTGTGATGCTTTTTGGCATTGTTCTTCACATCCAGAATCCAGGCTTACCCACTTGGTGCCGATGGCGCTAACACAACATGATGTCTCATGCAAGTCAGCCTAAGGGCTGGTGCTAAATCAGATGCAGCGAAGCTGATCGGCGAGGCAGCCCTTAAGTAAACAGAAGCTAGTAATAAAAATATGGCTTTTGTGAGCAGTCAGGCCGTGTATTGTTTCATAGCCAGACGCATTACTCGCTAATAAGAAAGAAGGCTGGAATAGCTAATGGGAAGGGTGGACTACTGGCATACGCCCTTGGCACTCATGGCTTCCTGTATCTCACCAGGAGGAACTGGATAAAAGTAATTTTTTTAATCCTCAGTCAGGAAGATTCTGCTGTCCTTGGCCTAAATTTGACAAGCTGATTTTTGCTATCATTAAGTCGGCCAACCTGAGCATTTCCCATCTTGGGTTTGGCGGGGCACTCCTATGCCACCTGTATATGGAAGCAGGGGCGTAGCCCAGGTGTTCCTGCACATCAGCGTGGCCCACACACCTGACACCACAGACAACCAGGTGTATGTCTCAGTGTCCAGCTGGGGCTCAGGGAAGCCAGAAAATGGCTTTGAGTTATTTTCTTCCAACTTCATCATAGCTCAGCTAACACCTCATTTGCAGAAACATGGAAAAATCCAAGCTGTGAAAGGAAAATAAATTCAACATTTGACATTCCCAGATCCTCAGAGGGTGAAGCCAAAAGAGCTGAGAGCTTGAAAGCTTTAAAGTGAGTGAGGGAAACAGGGCATGTAAACACCGTGAGAAATGCTTGCTTATCAAAGACATCTACTGGTTTGTGTGATCAGACCCGGAAACCTTTTTGGCCACAATAAATCATTCCTGTTCTGGTGGGATAGTGATGTCAGTACAGACTGAGTTGACCACCATGCTGGACCTGCTTCTCGTCTTGCTTAAACCACTGCAAATCAACACTAATTGCATGGAGATCTGTGGAGTCGCACTAGTGTGAAACCTGTGATGTGAAAGGAGAATTAAGTCCACCAGGCCAGATACCCCGCTGGAATAAACGTGCACATTGACTTCCGCGGCTCCAGATAAGGAACTGGCCCGTGATCTTTCATTTACTTACATTTGCAAGCCCAGTACACGTTATGTAGGGCCCTCTCATCAATTAAACTCTTAGTTACCTGTAATTATGCTGTCATCACAAAATGCAGCTATCTTCTGATATCACGGCCAAGTAGTAAGATTGTCAGATACGCATTGAAGAGCTACGTGACAAATCACACCAATTGTGCAAACTCGACCGCTCTGCCTACACTGGGTCTACAAATCAAACCCCTGTGTGGACTCCGTAACCATCCAAATCGCTAAACACGATCAAGCTTAATTTCACATCATGGCACATTATTGACATTCTCTATCTGCAGCAATGAGCCGGACACAGTGAAGATATGGCAAGGTATGAATATGAATTGAAAGACCACATCAGGTCTAGCCTGGTATCCCACCTCTGGGCTCCAGGTCCTTGGGATACAAAAGAAACATGCGATAGGGCAGTCTGTAAACCCACCAGTGCCCAATGAGTTGCAGATGCGATAGGGCAGTCTGTAAACCCACTGAATGCCCCCCTCTACCAGCAGCAGGGTGCCACCGGAGTATAACTGCAGTTCCCAGCATAACTGCATCGTTAGCTTTATTCCTGAGAGTGAAGAAGGTTTAAGCCATCTTCCCAGAATAGCAGACGGTCTGTCCCCTGTCTCCAGCCCAAAACACCCACCTACCTAAATTTCCAGGACCAACGGCATGGCATTCATTCATATCCAAGCGCTTCGATACACTGTAGGGTAGTAGAGAATATGCTACTTCCTTTCAGTTGATTTAATTGCCATCCACTGCTCCAGCACACCCATCCTTACACCTTCAAGAGGAAACTGGATGCTTATCTTGCTGGGATCCTATGACCCCAGCTGACGTCCTGCCCTTTGGGCAGGGGGCTGGACTCAATGATCTTCCGAGGTCCCTTCCAGCCCTAATGTCTATGAAATCTATGCCGCACGGAGAACGACTGACCCAAAGAAACTTTCAGTATTAAGTTTGTTGTCTGTCGGTAGCCCTTGTCATCCAGTTATGATTTTTACACTGATTTACCACCAAGCACTGTGCATACCTCTATATCACACTCATGGTGTTATCATACTTGTGTTATACTGTTCGTTCACATCATTGGGAGACTCTGTGCAACAAATCATGCGTGTAGTGTTTCCAACAAAAAGGGAACTTTGTCACTGTACGTGTATCCTAAAAGCAGCTCTTTTTATATCTAGTTTTTGTGGGGTGTCTGCAAAAAAGTGGAAATTATATTTATTCAGAAATTAAATAAGATGTAATCATTTTTAAAGTAAATTACAAATAGCAATCAGTCTCAGCAATGAAAGTCAAAAGAAAAAGGACATTAGCAATTGAAAATCTTCTTTCCCTTTAAACTTTTAATGCCTCATACCTGTTAATAATGGGAAATATCCTTTTCAAGACGACCATTATCAGAAATTGGGAGCATCATTTTGCTAATTCTAATCTTCTGTTAATGAAATAATTTCTTATAAAGGATTATATTAAAAGCATGGAGACTGAATGCCAATAGAAGCATATTGCCAATACAATAAATAGTTAATGTATTTTTTAAATGAATGATTTAAAATAGCTATTAAAGTAAAGAGAATGAGCTTATGTTTCTAGTAATGACTTCTGTTCTTCAAAATGAAATCTGTAAATCCCCGATTGCAATTTCACATCCCAAAAGAACAAGCAGTCCTGGGACCACTGCTTATTGCCTTTATGTTTAATACCGGCATACTGTACACTTGATTTTTATGTCATGGTTTTGAATATTTAGGTTTGTAGCCGTGTGTTCCTTTTTTATTTTAAACCCCATCCTCTTATTCTCTCTGGCACTCATAAATAATGGTCTCCTCCAGTGAGATATATTTTTTTTTGTACATACATACATGCATGTATACACACAGATATTCAATATAAGTACAATTTTATTCATAAGAGTGCATAATGATTCGGGCTGTGATTGTTAATAAAAATGCATTTCTAACCATCACATTTGAGTCTATTATTCTAAGTTAATTGCATTTGCCCTAAAGAGACTTGCAACTGGCTGTCAGCCTATTTGTGTCAGCTTCATTTTATTCATCAGTCAATCTTGTCTTCTCTTTTTTTCATCCCATATATTGATCAAATAGATTTGTTAGCATGCCTCTGTAGCTTTAAAAAGTTTTTTGTTATCCATCAGGTTTATTTGATTACTATATTAGTGTGCATGTTATCTTAATTGATATTTCAATAGCAAATAAATGCCCTTTTGATAGTCCCACAAGATTCCCATTAAACATACTCCATGCAAGTAATTTGTTACAGCAAAGTTAGTGAAACAATAAACATGTTGCACCTGCTTTTATAAAGACGGTGTTAATCTACAGCAGTGCTGCATTTGAGGAATAGGCTTAAAAATATCAGTAGAAATAAACACAGGATGAAAGTCAATTTTGATAAACTTCAGTGGCATATCAATGCACATTAGCACATATAAACTGCTTTAAAAGAATGCATTAGGTACTATAAAATAAGATAAGGCCATATTCAGAGCAGCGCATTTTAAGGAGAGAGCGGGAAACGAAATAAGATTATAGAAGCACAAGACTGAGTAAAAAAAAAAATGATCAAGGAAGCTTCAAGTGAAACAAGTGGAAACATGGGCCAAATTGCTTGCAAGGGAGACAAAAGCGAATAGGCGTTTACTAAATCAAAGCGGACCAACTAAATGGTGAGCCTTTCTTCTTTCATTAAGAAGGATGTGATTCTGCACATATTGAATGAAGTAGAAGCTTTGCAGGAGAAAACTCCTACGATGAAATCCATCCCCATCCCTTGCTTCCCCCTTCCTCCTCCAACTGAAGTCTATGGGAGTTTTGCCATTGCACCAAAAAAATTCCCCATCTTCTCCAAGGAAGAAATAGTGCAGTGAGTTTCTCTATACGAGAGCCAGATGCTCGTTGCTGCAGATGCTGTCAGTACGGACTGCACTGTTCAACTCTGGCTTATACCGGTGAACACGTAACCCCTGATTTTGGAACTGCGTGGGTAGATGCCCAAGTGGCAGGAAGTTCATTTGACTTCAGTTTGGAGGGCTGGGGGCTTAATCTTTGCCCTGGGAATACTAGAATGCAAAAGCGCTTGCCAATGTAAGCTCCACAGCAGAGCCCTATTGGCCAGATTTCCCAAAGATCAGCGCTTGCAATCAGAGCCAAATTTTCAGGACTCAGCTGTCGCTTCATATAAAAAATAATTGGCCAGATTTTTAAAATACGCTGCACGCTCAGGAGAGCTGGTTAAAAAAACAGGGACGATTTAAGCAAAAAATGTCTCTCTCTGGATTTGATAGGAAAAGAATTTGAGATTTACTACCGGCTTTCTGGCCCATCAACAAACAGGATCAGTTTTTCGAGAGAAAAATCTGTTTTTATTAAAAAGCTTTAAACTAGTTATTTTTCCATCAGTTTGTTCCCCCGAGTCCATTTGATAAGTTTGGTTAATAAGCGTGGCAGCGGTAGGTAGTGGGTCCTGAGAACTTCTGAATGCCTAGCTTCAACTTTCAGGCACCGAGCACTTGAAAATTTGCCTGGTTTCTTTATATTTCTTGTCTTCACCAGGCTCTTTGAGGAAGGCTTTTCCCAACATTTCAGACTTTCTGCTCAAAGTGACACCAGCAATTTTAAAACTCAATTTGCTCTAAACAAAAATCAGCTCCGCGATTGCACTGCAGCTGTTATAGCAATATTTTTGAGACTCAGAGGTGTGAAGAGAGATGGACAAGCACTGTGTTTCAAGTTGCAGTGCTATGTCTAAATAGTACCAAATATAAAGAGGAACAGATGAGAAAAATACAACTTCAACATTTTGGGACAACAAAGAAACAGGGAAACGATTGCTACATAGAAGACATTTCAAAGACCTCCCAGAATAGCAGGCATAAAAATCCCCAATAAAAAGGCTCAGCGAGAAAACTGTCACACCCCCTAATCCTCAACAGACTTTAACAAGATGTTCACATGAGCCAGAGATTGTCTCCTTCGCTAGAAGACAAAAGGCTCAGAAAACAATACTGTCTAGCATAGGATTAAGAGGCAAGAGATAGATAAAAAGGATTCTTTAACCCTACAATTAGAAACCCCAACTCTCCAGCCAAGAGGATAATCAGAAACATGCTGAAAACCTATGTCACAAAAATTGTTGTACCTTTCTTTACTCTTTGAAAACTGATATTTTTATTTATATATATATTTCACCTCCCCTGAGAGACGCTTTGATGACCGCTTGAGTACCGACAACTCCTGCTACCAAACCACAATGCAACACATATGGCAATAACATTTTGTTTCCCATAGTTCATATTTCCATCGCCACCCACCAGACAAAAATTTGATTACAGAAGCTGGAACCAACTTTCCAAACAGGAGATTCCTGTAAATGTACAGCAAAAAGGAAAATTAGGCATACTGCAGTATTTCTCTGATGAACAATTGGCTTCCAGTGACCTAAAGCAGATATGAATACGGGTTCCTCATGCCAAACGTGCTAAAGTCAATAGATTTTTCTCTGGTTAAAATGGAAACAACTTACCTAACGTAACGGACACCCGGAGTTTTATTTGGCGTTACTAATGCTCTGAGTACTGGCAAGCGTAAAAATAAGATTGCTAAAATAAATCCAGAAAACCTGCAGGTTGGAAAGATATTCAGGAACCCATCGAGTTTTACCCAGTTCTTGCAGCTAACTAGTGGCCATCAACTGTAACAGCTCCAGAAGTAACAAGCAGCATAATTCATCACAGGCTAAACTTTCTGGAGCTAAGTAAAGCAAGACATTACAAACGACTGATAATTTCATTTGTGTGGTGTAACAAAAAAAAAACAACCATGTAACATATGAATTTACCCTTCATTTGCCACATACAGTATGTACATATTATGCCCATTTTACAGAAGGTAAATCGAGGCCTGCCATAGCTAAATGAACTTCCCAGGTTTGCATTTAAAGTAACATAATAGTTCTCAATTTTAAATTGTAAGACTTACAGTTTCCAACTGGCAGTGAGCTCTGCTATGTAATCTTCCACCATAGGCAGGTTTGAAGCACTGAGAAAGGAAAGGGAAGCCAGCTCATTACACTTATCCTCACTTGTGGGATACTGGTGAAATCCCCTTCCCTTGTCACTGAGGTTCAAGGGAAGTTTTCCTGGGCAAAGAGTGAGCACCTTATAATTTTATGTTAAGCACTTAGTGCAGCAAAGACTGGGATCTGCATCTTTGCCCCTTCCAGATAAGGGCCATAACATTAGGTATAGTCATGCCCTCACGCTCTCTCAGTAAGTGTACAGAACAGCTTCGCCAGGAGGGACTGCGAGTGCTCCTCTGCAGAATACTCTTTACCTTGATGATTAAGGCCCTTTCCTGGGAGATGCGAAGATGTGAACTCAATTCCCTCTCAGGCAGAATCGACCCTGGCTGAGTGTGGCAACCACTGCACTGTTCGACACAACTACTTTGAAAGCAGGGACTTGCCTCTCTGCAGTTCCCTGATAGAAAATGTGTAGGTTTTTGACTCCAGGAAAGGGCTCTGAGCTCTGGATTCTCTTTGAAAAGGGAGATGCTTCCCTGCAGGCAACAGCAAGCACCTAAGCCCTGGAGATAGGCAGGGCTCAAAACATACTTCTTTCTTTAGGATTACTTACTGAGTACCTTAGGTAGCTCCCCATTTGGCATACCAGCTTTTTTAGACTCTGGCAATAGGCATCTAATGCTCCCCACACATTGAATAGAGACCCTAGGCATCTAACTTTGATTTTGTGAGCTGAGTTAGCTGGCTAAGAGCCTAAAATGCTGGGCACAGCAATGCTCAATGTAGCAGTACCCTTCTCTTTATGGATATAATACATTGCCTCTGTAATAATAATACATTGCTTCTGTAATAATAATAGTGGGACTTTAGCACACGTGTTCTTGTTTACCAACATGCTGGCATCCACATTGCACTAATGATGCTACAAAATCCAGCCTCACACATATACAAGCGTTTCTTACATACTGAGTTCCTTCTGTCTGATTCTTGTTTTCCAGAATTGGGCAGTCCTATCTTACAGGCTCTCGGAGACTCAGGTAAGTCTGAATTGCTCTTCTCCGTGGTGAATATTAATTGATATTGCTGTAATTATAACCATTTAAATGGAGCCTCTCATGCAGAAGAGAATGTTTAATTATTTTACTATTATGGTCTAGGGAACTGATTGTCTTTATTGTTTGTCTTTATTACTGATCTGTCATCTGGTTCAGGTTTTGGCTCAGCTGTAGAACGTGTGCATATATTTATTAGCATCAGCTTAAGATATGCATTAAAAAAAAACGTATCCACTTCAACCCTAAAGGGCAAATGGGTATGGGCCACAGTAGGGTATATTTGGCTGAGCTGGAAACTTTGCTAGGACGCCCAAGTTCAAATCTTGTGAATATTGCAATGGATTTCTTAAGAAATAGCCCTGGGGCTCAGAATGTGAGCTGTGTAAAACTCCCTTGCTTTGGGGTGTAGGACTTCGGTGGCCTAAACCCAGTGGTTTGCGTGGGTTGTTGCAAAGTTGAAAACTGCAAGCAAATATCACAAGCTTATTTTGTGCTTCAACAAGAGACTTTAACTACCACATACCCCAAGGAATATTTCTTCCTAGCTTTATTTAGTCAGGGGGCAAACAGAAACCACCTACCTTTTTCACAGGTGGCCAATACTTGCTGTGTACAGAGACTCTCTACCTCCTTCATCCGATCTGAGGTGTTTTGAAGAGAGAATGAGGCTGTCTACTTTTTCTTCCCCCGCACAGTGACATCAGGACTGGGAAACATTCAGTTAGTCCTTCTACTTCTGCTCGTAGCCTTTAGCTGGAGATGTCCCAAATGTCCTAAATGATTGGAAACCGGTTCAAATCTGTAATACAACAGAAGTTCAGTTCACAGAAACCACTTTCAAAATGGCCAAAACCAGTTTAAGATAAAACCTGGATGGATGTAGCATCAGACTTCACTGATTGAAACTGGTTTATTGAACTTCTGTCTCAGATCTCCTCCAGATTCAAGTCAACTCACAGTCCCCCAGGATGCTTTGCACTCCTCCCGCAACCCCCCCCACCCGGGCAGGCTAGCCTTGGCCCAAGCTGTCTGCTCCAGCCCAGCAGGGAGGCGTGCTCTAGCATCCCCTAGCTTCTGGCCTGGACCACTGCAGGCAGGTGGCTGCATTTCTGGAATCAAAAGTGAATATCTGTTCACTTGCTTATCGGTTCAATCTATGCAGTTTAGACTAACCTGTGAAGATTGAATCAATTCAGCCTTGGGCCTTTTGACTGTTTGTACTTATCCTTTGAGATCACTGAAATGACTTTGCCACCCTATCCCAATGTAATCCTCTCTTGTCTGCAGTGCTGTAGCAGGGGGAGGGGGCAAGCAGGGCAACTGCCCTAGGTGCCAAAGCAAAGGGACGCCAACAGGTGCTGCCTAGCTGGGGCAGGGCACAGGACGGAGCTACAAGTGCCTCATTTTGGGGTGGCATGGGGATGGGGGAAGGGTGACTCCTGCCACTGCATGCCCTGCCAGGCAAGCATGGGGGGGGGGGGGGGGCACATGCCCCTCGGATCTGTGTGCGGGGCGAGGGTGGGCTGCCTCTGCAGGCTTTGCCCTGGGTGCCAAACTTTGTTGCTACAGCACTGCTTAGCTGCATACATCTGCATTAGCTTGTGAGTACATAAGACTGGGGTATTTCAAGGAGGAGCTGCCCGCAGCCCAGACCACGTCATCTAAAATATTTGCAAAGAGCCAGGCACACTTCTGGCACTCTCTAAAGATAGTAATCACCTGCATGGGGCTCTGAATGCTAAGACATTGCAATGAACTGGGTTCTGCAGAGTAGCTTTATGCTACATTTTTTTTTATTGTTTCCCTCATCCACTAACTGAACTTTCTTTGAAAGGAAACTAGTTACTGGAGAGCTCGTGCGGGGTTGGTTAGGCAAGGTCAAGGCAAGTTTAATCTGTTTCAATAAACTGCAAAGAGGTAAATCATTCAGTGCCACTAAGAAATCATTCAGACTGTACTTTTGGCATCCCCCCCCCCCCCCTTTTGTTCTGTCAGTCTGAAGAGAACAGCTCATGTGATGTAATTTAGAATGGAGCTTTTTTAAAGCTTTCACTCAGGAAAAGCTTCTGGAGCTCTGGGGGTATAGCTTAGCTCAGAGAAATAGAAAGAAAGCAAGTTTGCATTGACAGCTTGATCCCAGAGAGAGGTGGCTGCCTGCTTGTCTAACAGGTCCTCTGGGTCTGGATGAGGCAGAGACAGAGGAGCAGTCATATTAAGTGAACGTGCGCTGCCAATGTTAAAGGAACAATTACCATTATTCTGCATAGTTCACTGTTTGCTACTGCTATTTCCTTCAATAAAACCTCTTTTCACTTGCCAATTGGAGCTTGTCATGTAACAATATTTCTCATGCACAATACACATACCAAAATGCCCTTGTGTTTTTAATACATTTATAGTTGTTAACAATAGCGGTATAGTGACAGAAAAAGAAATGTACTTGCTTTGAATACAGAATAGATTCAAAGAGGAATAAGCCAAGGGCCATATTCGAGAAGGATTAATGCCATGCTTAGTGGCGCTTGTTCAGGTGGGTAACTGTTCACAGTGGCTAAGCACAGCCAGTCAGAAACCCCTCGGCTGAATTGATTCAATCTTTGCAGGTTAGTCTCAGCTGCGTAGATTGAACCAATAAGCAAGTGAACAGACATTCACTTTTGATTCTAGAAATGCAGCCACATGCCTGCAGTGGCCTAGGCCAGAAGGCTCAGGCTATCCCACCCACCCTGCAAAGAGGAAGGGGGGTGTGCAGGGTTGGTGCAAAGCATCCTGGGATGCTGGGGGACTGTGAGTTAACTTGAATCTGGAGGGGATCTGGGACAAAAAAGTTCAATAAACTGATTGAACCTAAACCAGTTAAGTTTGATACTATTTCCAGATTTATCTTAAACCAGTTTGGGCCATTTTGAAAGCAGTTTATGTGCACTGAAGTTCTGTTGTGTTACAGATTTGAACCGGTTTCCAATTACTTATACCAGTTTATATGTAATTTCTGTCCCTAGCCAGTGGAAACAAAGTGTTCACAGTTAAAACCCAGCACATTACTAAGGTTAAAGCAAGTGTAGAAGCTGACAGAGGGACGGTGCTAGAGTACTTCTGAATAAAGAACATCGATGCTGGGATCTACTTGGACAAGTTTGGAGGTCTTTGATTCCTCCAGGGCACTGTTCAATCACGTACAAATGCCACAGCGGTGACTGCTCCCTACAACATATTAGTGTGCTATATATAACAGCAAAATCATTCACATCTGATTTTTTTTCAGGATCAAGACCTGAATTTGCACAAGCAGCTGTTATAAAGGAGAGTTGTTAGTGTTATAAGGAGATTTCAGCATTCAAATCCAACCGAACTTGGGGAGATTTTAAACACCCTTAAACTCCTCTGGAAGACTTTATCACTAATAAATCAAGCACACTTAGCAGTATTAATGTTTCAGAAAGGATGGGAAAACTGGCTTTAAAATGTGTCCTGGGGAAAAAACCTACCTTGACACTAATATTACTGGTTGGTTTTGTATACCATGCACCAAATGTACTCTTGTCATTTAACAAATATATCAAATAATAACAAAATACTTCATGCATTAAAATGGACAAATTGCAGTTGGATAACCTCTCTAGTGTAACAATCAAACACAGTTTCAAGCAACCTCAGGGATCCATTTACCTGGCTTCACTCTTTAATCCCAAACAAGTTTATATACATAATGAAATCCCACTTCTGTATGAATTTCTCTGGTCCCTAATACACTATGTGAGAAGAGAGATAAGGAGCAGGTTTTAAACAAACTTTCTTACACAGCACAGTAATATTTGAACTGCGTGAGCCAGGAGCTTGTTTAAATACAGTTCTTTGTAGCAAAATGTTATTGTGATGTCCTTGGTCAGTGCAGGTCAGGGTGCATTGTGTTATAAAGCATTTTTTAGTAAGTGCTACAGCTACATGAATTAAGAATGATACAATACATATAGATTGCCCCCAAACTGGAACTCTTTCTTGCAGAAAGCACTCAGGCATGTTGGATAGTTTGGAGAAAAGATGTGTAGACTGGTACATCTTTTCCATTAGTGACAGGCACTGCTAAACCAGAAATGAATTAAAGCGTGTTGCAAGCTGAAGTTGTGGCAAACGTTTCGGAGCGTGGTCCATGGAAAACAGTGGGAGTCTTTCTATTGACTTGCGAGCTTTGAATCAGGCCTATGTGGAGACTAGACAGAACAAGTACTTTTCAGTATAGTCTAATGAGGGCTGCTGAATAGCAGCCAATAAGATGATCAGGTGGTAGTGGCATTGCCTTCAGTACAGTAAGCAAAGTCAACTCTTTTGGGCATCTGACCAGGTAAGAATGAGAATATCGGTTGAGACTGCGCTGTTCAGAAGATATAAAAAAAACCCCAAGTACTTTATAGCTTTTTAAAATTCATATTGATTTAAAAAAGAAAAAAAGAAAAACCTTGTTAAATATTGAAAGACTTGGAATTTTTTTTCGTGCAACTCAACAATAGTGAGAAATGTTGTTGCTCTTGTGATTTGCAGCTCAGTTTTAGCAATTTAAAAATATTCAATTACTTTGGATAAGTTTTAGGAAAATATCCTGATTTGATGATATTTACTAGAACTGGTGCACAGGGCATTTTGGTGATGGTAGATGCATAAAAAACCTGCTGTGAGAAAAAGACTTCACCCATATAGCTTCAGTGTCATTCAGAAAGGAACAAGGGACAGGAAAGTCAGGAGCAGTATTAACTTTTCTTGGGAAAATTCACAGATTCTGCCCTGTGATTTATGCAACTGTTTTAACACTTCAAGACAGAACTGTCTCAAAATTAGGTCTAATGCTTTAAGTATCTTAGCAGATTTCATTACCCTGGCTTTTGGAAGCATTTCCCCTCCTAATATACTCACCATTATGCTTCCTTTTCTTAATACGCTAAAAGACTAAACAGAGCTTGTCCACAGGGAGACTTGCCCTTATTAACATTGTAATGAATTAATAACGTAAAGCAATGTCCATTTCTGGCTCCCTTCTTCTGGTCAGATTTTTGTTACTGAAACTCGATCGTATTGGCAGACAGTCTAACCTCACCAATCGGATAAGCAATTAACCCTCAGAGGAAGGAAGGGAAAATGAATTAACATAGGAAAGTTGCAGAAGCAAAGATTATAATATCAAAGGGTTGTTTTTAAATACACACACACACACACACACACACACACACACACACACACAACTATATCTATACATACATATATCTATATCCATATACACACACACACATACACACACATATATACAATCAGATCAGTTCAGATAAAAATGTGCCATGCTCTAAAGTTGTGCAATGTGCAGTGAAACATTGCAAGTCTAACATTTCCAGTCCTTCGTTTGGGCATCGTGGAGGCTTTGCTGTAAGACCTGTTTATAGGACAGTGCATTGCTGAGCTACTTCAGGGAAGCATTTTGCAACTTTGAGTCACAACCTTCCTCTTAATCTTCCTCTACTGCAGGAAAGAGATATAGCTTGTCCCAGCTGCGTAGCTGGTGCAATGTGTGTGCACATGCATACAGGTGCAGCTGTTCTCCCTGGTGCATTTATGGGGGAATGCACAAAGCTCTGGGAATTCTCCCACCCATTTATCTAAAGGACTAACAGCGTCTTTGAAGGGGCTTCATCTCATGCCGCTACATGCACTATGGATAGCCAGTGCACAGGAGTAAGAGGGTTCCATATGTCCCTTCTGTTGCTATGTAGGATCCATTAATAAAAAATAAATACAAAACCTTAGTTCTGGATTTGGGCAAGGAAGAAGACTGTTGTGGTTTCAGGCAGAGGTTCAGGTTGATTCTTATTTGATTTGAACTGGTTCAATCATCTTTGATGGCAAAAAGTCAGAACATTTCAGCTAAAAGAAACAGTACGGCTTCTTTACAAAGACCCTTGGGCTGCCTCTCAGAAAAAGACAGCATAGGAGTTTAACTTCAGCTTCCCAAACAGAGACGCTCCTTGTAGGAGTCTCCTGGAGAGAACGATTACCTTCTAATGTGTGCAGCCCTAGTGTGATGCCAATGTGTTTTGATCGTAAACAGGAGGAAATAAATTTAAAAGAGTGGAAAGACAAGACTACATGCTATTAGCCAGTATGTGAAATGCCACAGGAGCCTGCAGGGGTTTGGGCTGTAGCCATGTTGGTCTAAGGACATAGGCAGACAAGTTTCCTTGGGTGAAATTGATATCTTTTATTAGACCAACCCAAACGGTTGGAGAATAGTTATTAAGCAAGCTTTCGGGTTCAAAAACCCTTCGTCAGGCCGCTCTCTGGACTAACTCCAGGACAGAAAAATTTACTTATTTTGCAAGGTGCAAGAAAGATGAATGCTGCGTAACAGAAGAACAGAGACCATCTGAAAGGCCAAGCAGTGTATTACTGTTCATTATAATTACTGTGTACTGTGGTCCTACCTCAAAATCCCAGTCACTGGGCTGCCTCTGGGCTGGGTACAGTGCTAACACAAAACCAAGATAGCCCCTGCCCCAAAAAGCTCAACTACTTCTAAAACCTTCACACAGACACCAGAACTACTGCAACCCAACATCACAACAGCTGCGATCTAAAAAAAAAAAAAAGTGAACCAAAAGGAAAAGCTAGTAGGAAATAGAGATGGGCCCAGAACATAATCCCAGGCCAGACCCTCCCCACGGTACAGAAGTTCTGATCCAGAAACAAAACTTTGTGGTCCAGGTTTAAGTCCACTCTGACCTCCATATGGTAGCATCATTTCTAAATCAAACGATGCGGTTACCCCATCTGTATTCTTTCCCACAAAAAAAAATGCATACAAATTTAGATCATTGTCTGCACAAGCTGTTTCATTGATTGCATAAGCAATTGCTGAGCACAGGCCACATCTCCACAGGGGGTCCGCACCAGATGTGCGGTATTCTTATGATAACTGACCACTTCTTTTGATGCAGACATAGGAGCAGAGGGCTTTTGAAAATCTGGCATCGCCTGTGGGTGCAAAGGAATGGAAAACACAGGCTTCTGAATAGACACGTGCATATATTTACAGGAGCTCACAGTGCAAACGCATTTGAAAATGTTATCCAGATTTTTATTTTGAGAAGTTGCAGCCCCGAGTTGAAGGGAGTAAGATAGAGACCATGAAAGCTTTTCTCGGATTAGCAAATACAAAGTTTATAAAACGTTTGCTCCACCTTCTGAAGTCCATTACAACTGAAGTTATCTTCTGTTAGGAAAAACACACAATTAAAACCACACTTGTTCCTAAGCCTCTTTAAATTTGGCTGTTTTTTCTATGGTACATCCTTATTTTTTACAGCTAAAAGTAATTTTAAGCAAAAAAGAACACAAACAATATACACTGACTCTTGACACTCCATTGCTTTCTTAAACTAGAATAATAAAAATTTGCAAGTGAACAAAAGAGTGGGAGGAAGATATCTGATTTACAATGTTTTTGAGATAAAGAACACTATAAAAAAAGATGAATGTGAATAATAAAGCATTGTTAACTGAGTCATGACATTTCTATTCTCAGAGAAGATTTGAACAGCAGAACTCTGCAAATGAACACCTTGCGCCATTTTCAAAGTGGGAGGAAGACATATAATTATAATTTTTAAAGTGAAGAGAATTTAAAAAAAAAAAAACTGTGAAAAAGTTTATTGAAAAACATATCGACATATCAATATGACATAAATTACTTTAATTTTATTAAACTAGGAAGGGGGGGAATCCTCTTTTTTGAAAACGGGCTGCAGAACATATTCCTTGAAAAGAATTTTCTTTATTAAAAACTCTTTTGCTAAGATGAAACAGCACTGAATGTCAGCACTACCATATATTTATTCTGTAACTCTTCCAACAGCTGAGATCTATAAAAGAAACATATTTTCAAAACAGTTTTAACCTCCATTGTCTTGATCACTTGCATTAACATTTTTCATGTCACTTATTGAAATCCTTTAAAGGAACCTTTTATTCAGTCAGGATTAACAAACCCTCTTTTTTTTAAAAAAAACCAAAAACATCCACTGAAAAGTTAAAAAAAAAAAAAAAAGAAGAAATGTTGTGCATTTGATTTGACGGGTATTTTCAGCCATCTCTCTCTCATTTGTAGGATGAGAGCAAATTTTCCTTAGGATGTTATCAACTGAGGGAGGAGGGTGATTTGGAGAGAGGCAAACAGTGTCTGTGTACGCCCTTTAAATAAGGAAGAAAAAGCGCAGCATTGATTTGAACGCTCCAGTTGCACCTTTTAGTGCCGTGGCTTACGTGAAGCTGGGGGCCAGCTGTAAAATCATAGCTTTGCCCTCAGATCTGTGCACATGGCTGCCATTTACTTCAAAGGGAGCTGCACTCATGCCCAGAATTTGACCTGCACCTCTTCCATCCTCCAGCCTGCACAAAGCTAGAGTCAATGAGCTAAGTGCAGGCAGTTTAAACAGAGTGAGGGATATAGAGCCCACGCTCCAAAATGGACTGCCGGGTTAGTGTACGTGCAGGTTGAGACATCTCAGAGCGCAGATGCTCAGTGCTTTCCAAACCTCAAAGGTCTCCTTTTAGGCATCCCAAGTTAGCCACAGTTTTCAAAGAAATGAGTATCTCTTTTCAATAGAAAAGCAGGGGACTGGGCAGCCCCTCTATGGCCAGTTAGTTCCAATCTCGGTGACACTCGGAGCCCTGCCAAACCCTATTTTGGCTCCCGGCCACTGTCTGCTTCCATGCCCACTTAGGAAGAGCTGTCGTGGAGTGAAGTGCAGGAACTCCCTCGTTTGAAGCAGCGGTCTCATTGACTTTAGTTAGAAAGGACACATTACTTACTGCAAATAAGGCCAGCAGTACGGGTAGTCATCTGAATTGCCATTAAGGTATACAATTAGGATTGGAAGGGACTTCAGGAGGTCACATCTAGTCCAACCCCCTGCTCAAAGCAGGACCAACCCCAGCTACATCATCCCAGCCAAGGCTTTGTCTAGCCAGGTCTTGAAAACCTCCAAGGATGGAGAGTCCACCACCTCTCTGGGTAACCTGTTCCAGTGCTTTACTGCCCTTCTGGTGAGAGAGTTTTTCTAATATCTAACTAAACTTCCCTTGCTGCAACTGGAGCCCATTGCTCCTTGCCCTGTCATCCGCCCACACTGAGACCAGTCCAGCTCCATCCTCTTTGCAACGCCCCTGCAAGGAGAGAAAGGCTGCTATCCAATCCCCTCTCAGTCGTCTCTTTTCCAGACTAAATAAGCCCAGTTCCCTCAGCCTCTTCTCACCAGTCATGTGCCCCAGTCACCAAACCATTTTGGTGTCCTCCACTGGACTTTCCAATTTGTCCACATCCTTTCTGTCGTGGGGGGGCTCAGAACAACACAGGACTACAGATGTGGCCTCCCCAGTGCTGAACAGAGGGGAAGAATCACTTCCCTTGACCTGCTGGCAACGCTCCTACTGATGCAGTCCAGGATGCCGTTCGCCTTCTTGGTAACAAGGGCACACTGTTGGCTCGTATCCATCTTATTGTCCACTGTCACCCCCAGGTCCTTTTCTGCAGAGCTGCTTCCCAGCCAGTCAGCCCCAGCCTGCACCGGTGCATGGGATTGCTTTGTCTTAAGTGCAGGACTTGGCACTTATCTTTGTTGAACCTCATGAGATCTCTTTTGGCCCCATCCTCCACTTTGTCTAGGTCTCTCTGAATCCTAGCCCTGCCATCCAGCGTATCTACTACTCCCCCCAGCTTGGTGGCATCTGCAAACTTACTGCAGATGCTCTCTATGCCGTCTGCCAGGTCACTGACGAAGACATTGACCAAAACCGGCCCCAGGACCGACTCTTGAGGCACTTCTGGGGCCCCAGGACCAACTCCTGGGGCAGCTGCCAACTAGACATCAAGCCATTGATTACTACTCTCTGAGCCCGATGCTCCAGCCAGTTCTCTCTCCACCTTACAGGCCATTTATCCAGCCCGTACTTCCTTAGCTCGTCTGCAAGATTGTTGTGGGAGACTGTATCAAAAGGCTTGTTAAAAATCTCGTACACCACATCCACTGGTCTCCCCACATCCACAGAGCCAGTCACCTCGTCGTTGAAGGCGATCAGGCTGGTCAGGCATGACTTGCCCCAGGTGAATCCATGCCGACTGTTCCTAATCACCACTCATCCCAATCATCCAGGACTTCTCCTGATAGCCGTGAATTTTCAAAGATGATGGCCAATGGCTCTGCAATCACATCAGCCAACTCTCTCAGCATCCCATCCCATCTGGCCCCAAGGCTTGTACACATCCAGCTTTTCTAGGCAGTCACTAACTTGTTCTTTTGCCACTGTTGGCTGCTCATCTCCTCCCCAAACTGTGCTGCCCGGGGCAGTAGTCTGGGAGCTGACCTTGCTTGTGAAAAAGGCATTGAAGACTTCAGCCTTTTCTGCATCCTCTGTTACTAGGTTGCCTCCCCAATTCAGGAAAGGACCCACACTTTCTCTGATCCTCCTTTTACTACTGACATACTTGCAAGAAGGGAAATCCTTCTTGTTACCCTTCACATCCCTTGCTGACCAACTCCAATTGCGCTTTGGCCTTCCTGACTTCATCCCTGCATGCCCGAGCAATGCTCTTATACTCCTCCCTAGTTGCTTGTCCAATTTTCCACTTATTATAAACTTCCTTTTGGTGATTTAGTTTACTGAAGAGTTCCCTGCTAAGCTGAGCTGGTCTTCTGCCATGCTTGCTAATCTTCCTGTGCATCCAGACGGTTTGTTCCTGCACTCTCAGTAAGGTTTCTTTAAAGTACAGACAGCTTTCCTGGACTCCTCTGCCCCTCAGACTGGCTTCCCAGGGGATCCTGCCCATCAGTTCCCTGAGTGAGTCAATGTCTCTGAAGTCCAGGGTCCTTACTCTGCTGCTCTCCATCCTTCCTTTCCTCAGGATCCTGAGCTCAATCATCTTGTGGTCACTGCTGTCCCCCGCAAAAGGGAGTCTCCAATCACTACCCCCATCGCTTCTTCTTGGTGACAGTCGTCTCAATCCTTCCCACCTTGGGCAGGCCTGGTCTGTCCTCCTCCAGCAATGGAGCGTGCTCCTCTCCCTCTGGTTAGGGCTCCGTGTCTATTCTCCAGATGAATTGCTGCAGGTGGAGATGAAGATTTCTGCTTGCCATCTGAGGTCACAAGCTTCGACCTTCCTGGGAGTCCATTTCCACTCCCTTCTCTAGCACTGCTTTGGGGAGTTCTTCCTCCACAGTCCCGGAGGTCTCCTCCAGCATTGAATCGATGAACTCCTCATGGCAGAGGATGCTTTGGGAGCTTCACCCAAAGGGTTTCTTTTTCCCTGCTTCCTCACACCAAACTGAAAGGCTCTCCTCTCAAAGGTGGGGGGGGGGCAAACTGCCCAGCAAACTGTTTGCTGGCTCCTTGGTCACTTGGAAAGTCTCCTTTTATACCTGTTGGGTCTGGACCGGCTCCACTCCTTCGTTAGGGCTTCTGTCAGGCACAGGCAGCAATCACTCAGGTAGCAACACTCCCAGCTTCTCAAAGTAAACCCCCCAAATGCACACAGTCCACCAAACAAACATGCACCAAGCCAAAGGCACAGCTAGCTCTGGATCACTTATCTTCCCTGGGCAGGATCTGGTGCCTTCTCTTCCCTTCCCATCCCATCTCTTGCTCCCTGCAAAGTGCTTGCCCTGTTTGCTGCCCCCCGCGTACTTCCTGTCCTAACCATCATATTCACTGCAGGGAGGTTTACCAGCATTCAGCACACCATCCTGGCAAGGTCTAGGGCCAGATTAAGAAACAACGAGTAACAAAGGTCCACCCATCATTCTGCTCACCGCCTCCCAAACTCTTTCACGTGTTGGAAAGGTGCAAGTAGGCTCAGGATCTTGAGGTGGGTTAGGGAGTCTGAACGAGTATTTAGGAGAATCTAATTTATCACTTCTGAATCTGGACCTCGATGTCGCTGGGGAACCTTAACAGGTCGTCATCAGGGTACTAAATTATAAAATTATCAGATGAAGGGAGGAGGAAAAAAAGAGAAGTAGGTGAAGACAGACGAAGACCAAAGAGAAGATGTCCTAGTGAAACACTTTGTGATGGGTGGGGACACAGTAAGTGGAGACCAAAAGGACAAAGAGGAACAGAAGGAGAAAAAGAAGAGAGAAAATTTGGGCAGGGACAGCATCTAAATAAATGTAGGATCTGGTCCTATAAACATTTTGTCATCATGGGACATGAGGGCAGAAGCAAATAAACTCAGAAGAGGTTGACCCATGGGATTGACCCATGGTGAAAGTGCATTTTCATGCCACTAATGGTTTGAGTGAAGCGATTTTGGTACGACTCATTCCTGTTGACTGCCACCTTTAACCTTCCCTGCAGCTATCAATTCCTTGTCCATTTTCTCCCTTTGGCTTCTGTCTCCATTCCCTTTTGTGCTTACCAGTTCCCTTCTTCCTGTATCCAAGTTGGTGAATGGAAGTAGATTAAATCATGTGTCAAATAGATTTCAAGGCAACTCTCCCCCACCATCACAGCAAACCTCAGTGGCATCCACAATGAATAAAAAATGTTGAGAGTGGCAAAATGAGGGAGATTATGTTGTTTTTTTCATATTTCATAACCAGTGAAAGTTATGCCCAAATATCGGCTTCATTCATTTCTATAATATATGACATAATTGGGAAGAAATATTAATGGAGTTGGATGGGATGTGGTCCATCAACACATCCTCCATCAGAGATCAGAATTTAGGATCCAGGCCAAACCATTTGGCCAGCACATGATAGACTCATAATGAATTCATAGAAGACTTTACGGGCCACTGGATCGCTAATTCTTGAATCAAGAACTTACACATGGGGGTCAAAAATCCACTAGTGATAAGACGTGTCCTCCCAGGACTGCACTGTTGGCTTTGCCCCACTATCACTTCTGGAAAAGTCAACTCAATGCTCCAGGGAATCACCAGTCTACCACTATAAATCAGGAGAAAAGCATCATTTCATGATGTTACAAGATACCCACTATGTATTTATCGCCCTGTGTACAATGTTCTGTGTCCACACTACAAAAAAATTAAACGGTATCTAAATGCCTCTCATCCTTATACCCAAGCCCAGCAAAATAGGATGGGCATGAGACTGTAGAACCGATTGCAAACATACCGTGCTTTACCAGTCAGCTTTAGAGCAGTTCTCACTCTCCTAGACTTCCTTTAAATATTTCATAACAATTCAGTTAAAGTTTGGCCCCTAACCAGGGTCAGTGAGGTAACAGGGACTGCTTTCAGGCAACAGCACTGTAAGTTTTTAGAGAGAATAAGAACAAGACTGCCTCACCTCCCGGCTCTGATGCTGGGGCGGGGAAGGGAGGGGTAATGCTTAGCCAGACCCTTCCCTGCACTGGAAAGCAGCTTTTCCTCCCAGTATGAAGGTCCAGCCCCCACACAGATTGGCCCCAATGGGTCTGCTCCCCCCATAACCACAAGTAGGCACAACAGGTAAGAAGTGGAGACGGGGACTTGAGCAAGGAATTGTAGGGCCTGCCCCTTCTCTCCTAGAGCCTTTTTTGCTGAATATTTCCAAACCTCAAATAAAGTTCCTCTTGTATCTGATGCTGGGGATGGACAATGGTTAGGATGGCCTCCAACTGCAAACCTGCTGACCTCAGCCCTGCAAGCTTTGTGTACCTCCCTTTCTGCTGCCTGCAACCCTTGACCCTCGCTCCTCAATTTAAACTCTTTTCCTTAGGATTTTGGTTTTGCTTCCTTTCCTAACAAGAAACACAGGATATCAAAGCAGTCTGCACTTTCCTTGTAAACCCTCCCTCCCCCCTCACACACAGCAACCACGCCTGTCTTTTGTTACCCCAAATGGACAGCCTTTAAAACACATTACTATCGTTAAGTGGCTTGACGGGTCTCTCTCCTGAACCACATTTGTTCATGGCGTCTCTCTCTCTTCTTGTTTTTTTCCACCAAGATAGCTGCACAAGCGCCCTGCCTCTCCCAGCTCTCCCCGTTGTAATCCCAAACACGGTGGACCATCCAGGTAAGGTTCAGCCTCAGAAACTGAGTAGCTCCAAGCTAAATGAGTCCCTGAGTTTTACCTCCTGCTGTCTCTTTCATGCAAAAACCACGTATATTTGGCTGGTGAGATGATGGACAAAGTCAATTAAAAGAGTACGAGTGTTTCACATTTCTAACAAAAGACTCCGGTTTGGCCTTCACTTTTATGGTGAATCTTTTCAAACCAAGGGAGCCCGAGTTCAAACCATTAAAAATACAAGACTTTATCTTCCTTCAGGTCTGATGTAGTCCTGCCTGCTTCATCTTGGGAGCGAACAGGCATGCCAGCTAGCTATTAGAGTGATCGGCACATGATAAATTAGACAAACAGATGATGACAGAGGAATGTGAAGTAGCGAACGGCATAGAGGAGATCAATTAAGCATTTTTTTTTGTTTGTTTGTTTGTTTTTTACCTTTTCTCCTACCACAAGTACAAGGCAACTCTCAATGAAATTAAAAGGCAATGCATTTCAAATTGATAGAGAGTTTTTCACGTACCGTATCATTCATCGGTGGGACTCTTTGCCACATGGTGCTACGGACTTAGCTTGATTTCTAAAAGGACTGGTCATTCTTGTGACTAGAAGAATATTAACAGATTTAATCTTAAAATGCCTAAGAGATCCCAACCCTTTAATGCTGGCAAGCATTAGCCAAGCACTAAATTTCTGAGTTTAATAGGAAAGTTGCTCCATAGGGATGTTATTGTGAAAGGCTCACACCTTCCCTCTACAGTGGTCTATAACATCATAACTTGAAGTGGTAAAAGGAATAGCCAGAGATTTCTTCATCAGAATACATTTCTTTTTTCCCCATCCTGATTACCTTCAGGAGGTTTGACTGCTAAAATCAGAGGACATTTCTGGGCATGTAGTAGTTTTGCAATGTGCATGGGCTTTTAGCATGACATAGTAGAGTTTGACCTTCTGTCCATCTCTAATTATCATTTAATTGTTTTACATTCAAATTTAAAAGTGATCATAAATAATATCAACTGTATATAATATCTATTTTAACGCCTATCTGGCTTCATACATTTTTTCCAATCTCTAAACCTATTACCAATCTATATGGCATCAAACTATATAAAAAAGAAATGCTAACCACTTTTTTATGCTGGCCTAGCATAATCGTTATTTCTTTAGACACTTTGTGCAAACATTAAATTGATAAAGGACATAATGCAGATGGACCTACAGCTGAACTGAAGGTAATTGCATAAAAATGAAATGGAGACCTATAATTGTGCACTGCTTTAGCCTCTACTGTGCCGTTTTCTGGAAGCAAGGATCTCGCTTCTCATAGCAAGTTGCTTGTTCAGGTGGTTGCACCAGGACTTGATCTAGCTGTGCAAGACATGTATAACCTTACTTAAAGGGAGCTTTCCAAACTAAGAACCCGACACTAAAAATGCATTGTATTTTCCAAGCTGTAGCATGCTTTAACAAACAGAAGAGTCCTTGAATGACAGCTTTTGTTACCCTTTTGTTTGATGGTGTTGTATTGAGAAATTCAGGTTGCATCTATGCCTTTATATTTCTAGTTTTGATTTCTCTTCAACAGCACTTCAAGAATAAAACTTGACTTGAAGCATGAATAGTAGAAGTCTCTGGATGTAGTAAATGTTCGTCTGGCATTTGCTGATTGTTTCCATCTGATTTTTCAGTCAAATGCCGTTGAATGCTTAAATGTACTCTGAGGGCCTTTGTATCACCACATAATGGGGCAAAAGGAGCACTTGACACACATTTTGGTTATTAAAAGTAAAATTCTGCTTAGGTTTTAGGGCCGAGTTTTGAAAGGGTCGGTGATTGCACATTCTCTGTGATCGCAAACAAGTGGGTGTGCACATAAGAAAAGCTGAAATTCATACTTAAGTACTAGTATTCAAGGCAATATGCTCCGGATGGGCTTCTGGATCTGCACACAGCTCTGCTGACAACTGCTGCTCTCAGGAGATGCAAGTATTTGGCCCGAGGGATTAAATTACTTTTGCACCCAGAAATCAAGGCCTCTCTCAAAACCAAACGTTCACGCTATGTTGCCTCCTACAAGGATCTGATTCTTGGACATACTGCACAGCACAGTGTGGTCCAGTATAAAGGTCAGAGATATTTGTGAGTCGAAAAAAGGAAACTGCCAGTTACTGCACCTGTAACTACATCCAGCATTTCTGAATTATAGTAATAACCAAGTGCTGTAGGCCACACAGGCTGGGCAATGAATGGGTTCAATCAACTGCAGCTGCCAGAAAAGATAAGGAAAAAATAAAGGCTATAAGCAAATATATTAGTAAACTAGCAACATCCCACCTCCATGCTGCCATTTCTTTTGGCAACTCGTTACATTTATAAATACCTTTTTGCTTCCTCTGAAGCCCCCTCGTGCTCAGCAAAAGCCCCCATAATCACCTGCAAAACGATTTCACTGTCCTCCTCCTAGTCCCTCTTGAAAACTGCCGCCCGTTGTAATGCCTACAAGAAAACTGTGTACCAACTAACTGGTGGCTGATCAATGAGCACTGCCTACCGCCCAGGACCATTTCACTGTTTCCTTCGACTCCGCCATCGGTTGGTATTCAGCTATTATGGCTCGTTTTGGAGCGTGAGCACTGGGGCAGAGACTTTTTGATCGGAGCCTGTACAGCGCCCAGAGCAGTTAGCTTTGAACCAGGCCTGAGGCTCCCAGCTCTCCCACCACATACATAATCATACTACACAGAAAACGGCTGACCAATAAGGTTGAGGATCCTGGGTACAGAAACAGTTTCCACCCCAGGGTCCTTTGATAGTGAATCTCATCTCGTAAAAGAAAAAAAATTATAGATAGAGATAGAGAGAGATCTATCTATATAGATAGGTATAAAATAAAAATGATTTTTTTTTTTATGAGATGAGATTCACTATAAAAAATTATGCACACATATATACACACACACTCCTAAAACAATGACTCCACATTTAAAAGAAGACAGTATAGTCCTGTCTTTCAGCTTTATATTCTCCCCATGCTCTTATACTTCACTAACCTCTATCCAACTTTTTCATCTCTACGAATTGCCTCACACGAAGGCAATTTAAATTGCATGGAATCTGACTATGTGCGATAATTTAAACTGATTGTTAATTAATTCTGTAAGTAAATAGCTACTGCAATCTCTATAATCATCAAGGTTTCTCTATCTATCACCCTTTTCCCTTGGCTGCTCTTTAATATACAGTACAGGGCAAATGCATCGGGGTGGGTGGGGGGGGGGGAGAAAGATGCATAGGATTTTGGTTCTGGTTTCTTTACGCAGAAGGCAGCCTGGCCTCTTTAGAGCACTTACTGCTGTTCTCAGAATTTAATGTTTGCAAAACTGAGCTGTTTGTAAGGATTGATTTTCTGTATATAGCTTAAGAGGAAGTGTATCATGAGATTTAAGTTAGATAAAAAAATATGGCTGTGTTTGACGTGTGGTGCCAGTGTTAATCAGGAGGAGATAAAGGCTGATGAGGTTATGTCAGCCCAGTAGCATTGAGACTGGCTATTTTTTTTTAAAGGTTTCCTGCCCTACTGATCACATCGGTATGAAACTATATATATTCCCATACCTGAGAAGTTCCTGAAAAATAGGTGGAGTGCCAAATACTCCTTAATTTTCAAGACCAGTTAGGGAAAGGTTACGATCTTTTGGGGAAGGCATAACTGCCCTCCTCCCTCAGATTTTGAGCTATGTCTCACATTACTGCAGCTCATGAATCACACCAGTTCCTAGTCAGATTCCCGGCCAACAGCACAAATGAAAATGAAGTCATGAAACATGGAATAAGTTTTAAACAAGACCATCTGGATTTTTTTGCACCAAAACTGGGAGCCATGGCACATAAATAACCCATGCTGTCACATAGGTACCACTTACAGGATTATTTTCTCGGAACAAGGCATTTTAGGACTGGGTTGGTAAATTTTCAACGTGCCTTTGGTTTGGGTGCGAGGCTTTCGAACTAACATGAAACTCTCTCACCTCTTCCAGATAATCAGCTTACAAGTGAAAAACATAAAGATGAGAAACCTATGAAAGAGATTATTATGAGTTCGGTATCTGAATTCAACATCACAGACGCTTCAAAGGATGCCAAAAATGAGAGGAAATTGTCAGAATCTAGTACATCAACATTGGCTTCCCTTGAGAAATGCAGAAAATTCAGCTACATTGAAAACGATGCATCCGTTCATCAGAGGGACAGCGATGGTATGTTTTGTAAAACGTATTACATTTCAGCACATTTTTAAGTAAGCTCTGTTTAAAGTGCACCGTATACTTAAAACAAATGCTTAAAACATCTGAAAAGTAGTTCAAGCACCCAGCCTAAGCCATTCCTGTGTTGCTGACCATTTGTGGAGGATTGCTTTGAAGTAGCAAGGAGATAAGAGGTCTTATTGCTGAACCAAAACTGGAGAGGCTAAGACCAGGGGAGATCTGTATAGACATGTGTATATGCTATAGTAAACTGTGTTTGCACAGGGATAACTCTGTAGGTATTGGAGGAACAGAATCCTCCTCCCCAAACAGCAGAAGCACCCATGGTCTGTGAACCCTTCCTATGCTTTCTGGTTTTGGCCATAGTCATTGCACCCTCAATCACAAGTCTGACTGTCCTCCAAACCCAAATCTAACCTCTCCAAACCTGATGCTAAGTCTTACAGTGGAGCAGAGTCACCTTTATACCTACCCTTCCTTATGCAGAATCCAGCATCCTACTTTTGCTAATTCACTAATTAAACACTTACCTAACTTTAAGCATGAGAGTAGTCTCACTGACTTCAGTGCTCCTGTTCGTGTGCTTAAAACTTAGACATGCGGTGCTGGACCTAAGCGAACAATGTCTTTGGGCCTTTTTTATGGCTTTGTCAGATGATATGACTATGCTGTCTCCATTAGCATGCCACACAACCTTTTAAAACTTATCTGGAAAGCAAAAGGGTGCAAAAATGTGCTTATAGGAACTTCATGGCTTCCGCATATATGGATTGGCCAATCTGTTTAAAAATGCCTGTGCTTTCTAAAAGGAGCTATGGTATTTCACTGCTAGGATTGTTTGTCCTCAAAATGGACAAAACAAGTCATTTCTTTCCCTTGCATTAGAGAAAAGTAGTTAATGTGCCAACACAATAATTACTGTTCTTAAGAATTTCCTATTAGTTTTGCCATGCAAAGAATGCCTACGTGGGGCAAACTTCTTACAGACCAGGAGCCATATCTTAATCTGGTGTAAACCAGCATCATTCAACTGAATTAATGCATTTAGGATGATTTGCAGTAGCCGAGACTCTACTCCTGAGTACTTATAGACAGGAAACACTGCAATGATGCTCTTATTCCATGGACTTAGTGTGCATTTTATAACAAAGCACCAGAGTGTATTGTATCCAATACAGTTGAAACATATCATCTATATCATGTTAATGACCCTTGAATTAAGAACTGCTAAATACAGATCAACACAATAAACCACATTGCTCCAAAGGAACCATTATAAGCTATTGTATCACTGATCTTGTAATAATAGGAGTGCTTCATGTACTTCCAGAGATACTAGAATGCATTTGATCTCAATAAAGGAAATGGAGTCATTATTTTATTAACGCATGTTCTGGCAGGCCAGACGCATATGGGTGCTTTGCCGGTGTGACGACGGTAGGAGCGGGCCCACGAATGGTTAATGGCACACAGGTGTGTGCCCCGCGATGTAAACAACAGATTTCACACTGGTAAAAAAAAATAAAAGCAAAGGGAATTAACAAAAACAATCTGTGCTCAATTAATAATGTTAAGGGCTGGATGTAAGCCAAGAAAACCAAGCAAACCCAGATTTGTGGTTGTTGCCGCACGCTCCGTTCGATCCATCCTGACGAGTTACTGTAGCTGTTTATTTCGCACGTACACGGCGAAAACGGGTTCTCGGAATCAACCGAGGCAAACCTCTCCAAAAAAACTCAATCGCCCGAGGCTGTTTGGGCTACGCAAATATAAAACTGAGACAATTTGGCTTATTTTATAGAAACTACTCTGAGACGGTCTGAACCAAAGTCTATTGCGCTCTATGGAGAAGATGCCCAGACTTGCACGGGCTTCGGAGCAGGCTCGTACTGAGGCTTAGCAGTGTGCGAGAAGAGCAAATTGACTGCCAAAGGCCCCCGAGAGCAAGTAAATTTAGAGAAAAGGCAGACCCACAACATTATTAAAAATAGTTCTTTTGTGGTAATTAATCTAATAACGTGGAGATTGAGAGGCGAGGCAATTGTTCTCACTGAGATAAATGCAATAATGCCTTTCGCAAACAGCAGGGGAAACAGAAGAGAAAACAGGAGATGGCATCTTCTTTTATGCAGTTTGTGGCTAATTTATTTTCAAATATATAAATGAACGCATAGGAATGGATGCTTAATTGCTAATATCTATTATTTATATACATTACCTCACTTAAAACAGGACAAAAAAGCCTCACACATGCAGATTTTGCAAAATGTGTTACATCCATTAGCACAGTTCATGGTGTGTGCTCTGATGGGAATTTAAAAGCATCTTTACTGCACATCACAGACTATGTGCTGAAACATTACTTTATTATTAAAATCTTGTGCTTTTTGTGTGCTCCTTTTCCTGGATAAAGCCCAAAGAACTACATCTATTCTCTTAAAATTATGTGAGCATCACTAAGGTTAATAAAACCTGGGAAATCAGTGTTATTAAGAAACAGATCTTTAAAGAAAAAAAAAAGCTGAAAAGATCCCTAATTGATGTATAATTTTGAATTTGATATATCTTACCTAGATGTAAGGGGGGAATTTAATAAATATAAGATACCCAAAAAGAATAGTCTTAATTACACCATGGACTGCTGGATAAAATGATTACATTTTCTACACTGTAAATTTCATACAATTAAATGCAGCAGTGTCACCTTATAAAATGTTTCAATTTTATAATTATTTCAGTTCATTTACTCAGAAAAAAATATAAGCATGAATTTACTAAGTATCACCAAAATCTAGTCATTCTCATTCTAAAGAACTGACTTGGAAGTTAGTTGTGCTTGTCTGAACTTAAATAGATCTTGACATATTTAAATAAGTATTAAAATTGATAACATTGCTGGTGATACATTACTTACAGAAAGAAATTCAATCACGTTATTTACTCTTGTACCTGCTGCGATAGATTATTTTTTATAAAGGAGTTGGCGGGGGGGTTGCTTTTCTTGGGGTTTTTTGGTTTTTTTATAATGGAAGCCTTTTTAAAAAAATTATTCTGGAAACTTCTACCAGTAAACTTTTTTTTACATGCTATACAAAATGTCACGTTAGAATCAATGCAGTCGAATAAGTTATTTCACAATAATTTGACAAGGAATATGGGAACATTTATAGGTTTTTTTTAAAGTACCGCAGGAAGAAATGTTCATTGTTGAAGACTTCTTTTCGGGTCTTATATGCATGACATTTTCCCAGTCCATCTAGTTAAGCTGCAACCAGTTCAAAATGATGCATAGTTTCCTAAATAGAAAATGAGATGTTGAGACGATTTGAGCCTGAATCATTTGATTTGGTCCTTTCATATAAGCTGGATAAAGCACAGGATCAGGCCCTCAGAGTACAATTTATAGACTGAATTCTGGGTCCACTGAAGTCAGTGGGAAAACACAGCACGAAGCCAGGGTTTCTCCATTCATAGGATTGGAATCTATATATGGGTATTTCTGCGGGCTGCATCCTCCAGTGTTTCACACCTTCGAACCTCATGTGAGCAGGTTTCCTAGCAAACCTTAGGGCAAATCCTTGGGGAAGTCTGACAGACTTGAAAGGACTACTTAAAGATTTGAGACTCCCACCTTCGCTGAGCAGCAAAGAATGGAGAGTAGCATAGTGGTGGCTATGTTCCTGGTTTCTGTATGTAAAATAGAAGAAAGTCCCAAATATTGGACACAGGGAGGGGGAACACAGTCCAGGACTAGAGACAGAAGTTACAAACAAACCGGTTTAACTGGTCAGAAGCTGGTTTAAACCTGTAACAGAACAGAAGTTCAGTGCACATAAACCAGTTTCAAAATGGCTGACGTCGATTTAAGATAAAACATGGTTGAGAACAATATCAAACTTAACTGATTCGGGTCAAACCGATTTATGCAAATTCTGTCCCAGACCCCTTCCTGGTTTAAGTTAAACCATAGTCCTCCAGCATCCCAGCATGCTCCACAGACCTGGACTGGACTGTGCTGGCTGCTCCAAAGAACAGGGCTGACCCCGCCCCTTTGCTCTCTAACCTGAGCGGGGGCGGGGACATGGTCAGATGTGTCCTGGCATGGTCCCATTAAGGCAAAGTGGGCAGGAAGGGGATTCATTCTTCCCTCCTTCCCCTCCCACCCCACCGTAGCTGGGGTCTGCCTGTCTGTGGGTGAGCAGCCAAGGCGGAGGCAGTGGCCAAGGCTGGCAGACCCCAGCTACGTCCCCAGGGCCAGAAGGGATGGAGGGAGGAATTAAGCCCCTTCCTCTTAATGGGGCCATGCCCTGACCTCTGCCGCTGGAGCAGCGAGGAGGAGGGGGAGGGGGCAGCCGCCTCTGTCAAGTTGCCCCAGGGAGTGAGATCACAGAAGGAGTTTATTTCCTGCCCCTTCCTGTCCCACCTGCACATCTGCAGCAAGTCCCCACGGTGGGTGGCTACTGGGCCTGCTGGTGCTCCTGGCCTTCTGGCCTGACCCACTGCAAGCATGCCCCTGTATTTCTAGAATGGAAAATGAATGTCTATCCACTTGCAAATCAGTTCAATCTCTGCAGGTTAGACTAACCTGCAAAGATTCAATCAATTCAGGCTCGGGCTTTTTGAACGTTTGAACAGCTGGGCTAGGGACAGACGAGGGCAGCACCCAAACAAGTGGTCAGTTTTTCTGAAGGGCTCCCAGCAGCTCCAGCTGAAGGAGATGGAAACAATGGTAGTTGCTAAGGGCACAGAAACTCTTGGTACCTAAATGGAAGCTTGGCTGCTAAAAACTCTGGCTCCAATTGTGGGTGCGGAGAGCTTTTTTACAATCAACCCCTGAGGGATCATATTATAGCAGCCATATAGGGGACATTATATATGCTGCAAGCACGGAATGATTGCCAAAGCACCTGCAGCATTATGGGACAATTACACTAGTCATGAGCTAGACTTGCTGGGGCTGATGCATACTAACGTGTAAGAAAGTGTGTACCTAACTCAATGCTGGAAACAGAAAGGCTTCCTTCTAAAGTATCGTTCCTGGTTGATATTTTTTTCCCCACATTTTTCTCTCCTTTTAAAAAATTAACAGGTACCTGATTAAGGAGGTGAAAAGCCCATTTCAGAGGGAGGTTGAGCTCTGAGCACAGGGGCCTGAGCAGACACATGCTGCGCTACATACACTTTCTCCTGTACAGTTCCTTTTCCTCCACTGCTTTGGCAAACGTGGCAAACGAGCGCTTATTAAACATTTTATTGAATTAGACTCCTTATAAAATCAAACTATAAGCAGATGATGAATCTGTGCTGAATTTCCCCGTTCCACAAGTGAGCTCTGCTCTCACCTCTCAGCTCATTTAAATTCTCATCTATTTGCCACGTCTAATTTTATGAATCAGATATACAGACTCTTATGAGTCCAAACTGACCTTTTCCTTATGAAAAACTCATAACTAATCGCTTAGAAGACTTTTAGGGCCTAAACCAACACTGTTGAAGTGCATGGGGTTGTTTTTTTTTCCTCTTGACTGACATGAGCATTGGTTCAGACCATGAAGTGCTGACAACCCAGAGGGTATTAGTTAAATACGAAGGGCACAATCCTGAAATCTTGACTTGTAGGCGAAAAAATTCCCACAGGAAGTTCTCTCTGCATAGAGTTTGCCAAATTGCCTCTGAGAATTTCTATGTATAATTGCAAATTCTTGTATGAAAAATTGAAATCTACTACTCCGTAGCCTCTGCAGATGTCATGTTCCCATCACCACGCTGAAGCCATGCTTAACGGTTTTTTGCAAGAACGCAGTGCAGAATCTCTTCCCTGAGTGAAATGCATTCCTACGTGGAGGACCAGCTAAAGAGACCTGTAGTCCATAAGTCCCTGTAATGAGGAGCCTGAGGCTCCCGTTACTAAAAAGGGGAGGAAACATTGGCCTCCTGTGTAGACAGATACAGAGCTGGGGCAAGAGATTGCACGTAGCAGACCTAAACTGAGATGGGGAAAAATGAGCTGTCCTTTAGATTAAAAAAGGGAACCGCTGTGTGGGCTAGGGAGTT